>NW_027133170.1:0-64172 GCF_026122565.2 Emydura macquarii macquarii
AGAATGTTATATCTGCTGGAACAGGGGAAGGGGCTGTATCTGCTGTGTCGAGGAAAAATCACTCTGCTATACTTTAGAGTTGGATCGAGTGCAGCTTTAATTGTGACACACACACACATACAAGATACTTTAGCTAAAGGGAAGCCCAGGCAGCATGTCTAGATGCTGGACACTGGCACTTCGCCTGGCTACCAAAAACAAAAGGCTTATATAGGGGTTGCTTAGGTTCAGGTACGTGCTGATCGCATAGTGAAATTTGATTAACAGTTTATACTTAACAGGATAGACTATCACAATGCACAGTGGGGCACACCAGACCCCCTCACAGGAACGCCCAATGAGTCACTTGATTATACAATGTGGTTTTTAAGGACCCTGGCTAACACCGGAAGATGGGTGGTTACACAATACCTGTGCAAAAATGCTACTTTGTATGGAGTGAGTTTCTATGGGGCCGGTAAGACAAAGCGGGGCAGGTACTGGTACTTATCGAAACAGGTGAAGTCTGTTCACAGACTTCAAAAGGCTTAAGGCTCATAACAGAGAACTTGCATCTGGGGTGTGGTTCAGAGACCTCTTGTGGGATTTTAGCATCTTTATCCTAATTTCAGTTGAGGCATTCTGTGAATGGTTTAGCCTGGGGCTTTTATTGCAGTTTCAGGCTACATCTTCAGGCCAGGCCTTGTATGACCAATTTCATAACTAGGCATTCTATTAATCAATTCTGTGATTAATTCTTTGGCTCCACAGCTGCAGAGGTGGTTGGAGAAGGGGCGTCAGGAACGGGTGACTCTTGACTTGATGCTATCTCCCCTGTAATGGTGAGGTCAGGCAGTTTAACTGGAGATGTGTCCTTGGGACATGTATGACCTGGCAACAACTGATCCACATACCGCCGCCAGGTGAGATCATCTGCAATCTGGAGAGTGTAGGAAACAGGTCCTGTTTGGGCCATGACTGTAGCAGGGACACATTTAGCTCCAGAAGCATAGTTCCGAGCTAGGACAGGCTGTCCAGGACTAAAAGTTCAGTCTTTTGCTCTGTGTGCACGTCTGATCACTTAGTTTTGCTGTTGACGTTGCACAACTTGTCATGCTTTGGTGGGTTTCAGCAGATCAAAGCAAGTGCGCAGCTTTCGTCCCATCGTTAGAAAGGCCAGGGATGCTTTGGTCATAGCATGAGGTGTGTTTCTGTAGGATAGTAAGAAGGTGTCCAGACACTTTTGAATGGACGAATGTCCCTTTGCAGATTTTAAAGCTTGTTTCATGGTCTGGACAAACTTTTCAGTTGATCCATTGGTGGATGGATGATATGGTGCTGAAGTGATGTGATGTATCCCATTTGTTTTCACAAAATTTTCAAACTCCTGGGAGATGAACTGCAGTCTGTTGTTGCTCACAGTTGTTCTGGCAGACCATAACGACTAAAGTTTTCACACAGTTTCTGGATAGTACTTTCAGCAGTAGTGAATGGCATTACAGAGATTTCTGGCCATTCAGAGCTGGCATCTACAACAACCAGGAACATGCTTCCTTCAAATGGGCCAGCAAAATCAATGTGAATATGCTGCCATGGGTTTTCAGGCCAGTCCCATAGGTGTAGGGGCACCAACATAGGTGTGTTCCTCACACTCTGACATGAAGTACAAGCTCTTGCCTTCTCTTCAATGGCACTGTCTGGGCCAGGCCACCAAAAGTAGCTTTGTGCAATTTCTTTCATGTGCACTATTCCACAGTGACCTGAATGTAGCTGCTCTAACATCTGTGATCTCAGTAGTGGTGGAATAATGACACGCGTCCCCCAGAAAAAGCAACCAGAATGGATTGATAACTGCATCCTTCTGGACATGTACGGAAGAAGGTCGGGTGAGACCTGAGAATCTCGTAGAGATGTTCCATGCATCACTAGGTACATAACTTGGGAGAGTACTGGGTCAATGTGAGTTGCCTTCTTTACTTGAGTAGCAGTGATAGGTGTGTTCTCTACCTGTTCAAAGTAGAAGATTTCTTTTTGGCTAATATCTTGATGTTTAACTGGTAAAGGCAGTCTTGAGAGATTATCTGCGTTGCTGTGCAGAGCGGGAAAAACAATAACAGAAAATGACACTTTTTAGGGAAATAATATTGACCAGTCCTGCCTTGAAGAAGTTTACATCTGATGAAATCTTTTGCATGGTGCAATGCCCACTGAAATCTGCAGTAAAACTCCCACTGACTTCATTAGGTTTTGGCAGAGACAGGAATTGCAGGAAACAGATTTATCTGGGGAGAGGCTTGGTAGCAAGGTGTGTGCTTGTTCAGAAGAAATTGTACCAATTTTCTATGTGTATTTTGGGTGTTTTCCTATATTTATGGATCCAAACAGGTGAGAGGAGATGACCTCACTGAAAATAGGTTATGGAGAGATAAGCGGAGGAGTGAGGGGCGCTACTGAGGTTGAGGAAGGACCAGCCAACTCCAAGGTGGGAAATGAGGTCGTGGCATTTCCTACCTGCTCCCTGGCCTGATTGCAGGCACTTCCATGGCTGCTTTACCCCTTCAAGTCCTGATATTGCCTCCCTGCCACCCCATCCGCTGCACATAGGTGAGTTCACACGGGGGAAGAGCCTGCATGGGATTTACGTTGGGGAGGCGTTAACCCCCACCAAACTCCCCCACAGTAGCACCATCCTTGTGCAAACCTATTTCAGAATGGTGTCAGATTCTTTGGAATGGATAATAAAGATATTAAAAATCCTGTCAAGAGTGTAGAGTTATTTTTTCCCCTGTAATCTAAACTGAAGAATTTTACAATTTTTGCCTGGAAAAAAACATGAAATCTCACTTCACTTTTCTTGTACTTGGTTTGTTTTTTTTGCCGTCACATACAGCAGCCTTAACAATAAGAGGAAAAAGTGCAGATGCAAAATGTTGCTGCATGGGACATGTGAGAGCCAATGGTCCCTGCAGATATTATGCACTTTTCAGGATTTGTCTCATTCCAACTATTCAGAGAGGAGAGAAGGAAAAGTGACTGGGCTAGAGCTGCAGGCAGGAAAATTGAAGAACATTTTAATGTCTTCAACAAGGGAGTTGGAGCTCTCCATGCTCACTGGAGCCCAGGTGGGATCAATGAGGTAGAGCAGCCATACCCTGATAGTGGTTAGTTTTTCACTTAGTGAAGGAGATCTGCTAGTTTTTAAAGGCTTGACTCTGGCACATTTAAATCACGTCATGCCGTACACAGCCCTAGTAATTTCAATGCCACAATTCATGGATCAAGAACTTCTCATTGTGAGGGAGGGTGGAAGAATATGGCCGCATGCCTAGTCACTGTGCACTGTGTGTTCCTTATCATACCATCGGTGTTCTGGGATCAATCCTAGCCAATCCTACCCTGCCCCAGACTGAGTGGTGCTGTTAGCTATAGTAGGAAGACAAAGCCTCTAGCATGGGGCCTGATGGTCAGGCTTTGTTAAAAGCAGATGCTTGCCTGAAAGTTCAGTGTCCAGTACATGAATTCGGCACCGGTATTGCTAGCATTGCTTCAAATATATTCCAGCAGACTAGCACACAGACACCCCTACCTACCAAATGGTAAGATGGTTTGAATGGGGATGTTTTGTCTGAAAAATCAGGAGGAAGGTAGAAGGGGAGGTAACAAAGATGGCATGGAACATGTAAGGTGAAATGTAAGTTGGTTATCCCAGATAGTTTGTCTCAGTGTATAAATGTTGGAATGCCTCGCCTTAACCCTTTGTCTGGCCGAGGGGACAATGGAAAGTCCTGCCACTGACTGAGCTGGTCCATTGCACTTGAACCGTGCCTTCTCAACAAGAAACCTGGTCAAGCACCTTTGCCACCAAGCTGAGCCTGTGGTCTTTATGGGCAAGTCGATCAAGGTCTACTGGTCCGGTGACCTCAAAAAAGTCAGTACAGCACATTACAGAACATACACACAGATACATTAGCCACCAAAGTCATATCCTCCATGTACCAGTTTATTATTGCATGAGCCTGCTGGGACACTGCTTGGTGCAGTGAGCCACTGACTGGTTGTTAGGAACAACACTGTAATTACCAAATGAAAATAAATATTTAAAAGCAGATATATAACACATCATAATAAACACTCACTGCAGGCTACCTGTCAGTGAATACTTTTGCTACAGAAAGGCATCAGCTTCTTTGCAGATGCTCACAGAGCTGGTTGCAGGGAGGAATGTGCAAACCTCAGAAGGTCTGAAATGTGCATTCATTTCTGATGCTTGTAATTTTCCTTTAGTAATTACAGGTTCAAAATTACTTTAATTCATGTATGGAAAGAGCTTGGATCTTCCTTGAGGGAAGATGCTAACGAGTGTTAAGCATTCCCATTATTAATTTATTATAATTATATTACTCCTTAATAGGTAAGAATGTCCCATGGAACACTCGTGGTGCTGGCTATCTGCCAATTTAATTAAAACTTGGTGTATCAGGATCTGACTCTGTGAGGAAATGGAGTTGTGTTGAGAATTGCTCAGAACAGTGGTAGCTGCTAACATGATAAGGGTTTGTGGGGAGGGGTCTAAACTACTTGAAAATTTTATTTACTTAGATCAAAACCTAGTATTTTGTTAAGGAAATCCAAATGGGTGTCTGGGGATTCTTCAAAACACAACAAGGGAAAAGTCCAAAAGTCAAGCCATTTAGCCTATTTCTGCCTCTCTCTCTCTGTCTCTCACTTTCTTTGTCTAAGAAACACACACACCATCGCCCTCCTCCCCATCAGAGGCATGGATTCCTTCCTCCCCAGTACTTTGTGTTGTGACAAGATCCACTGACCTTTTATGTCTTTTGACATCATAAGATAAATGGCCGTCTTTATGCGATAGGACCAGATAGATAGACACATACTGTGTGACAGATAGAGAGAGAGAAAAATGGTAATATTAGGATACCACAGGTATTAAGGAAGAATTTAAAACTCTTTGTTTATTGTTTTTTATTATTAACAAGCATTTCATTCAAATGATTATTAAGTGGTTCAGAGAAAAGCTTTCCATGTTAGAGATTTAACAACCCCTTCAGCTCAGGGTCACAGACATTTGTCAAAGAAATTTCTCTGGGGCCTCCAGCAAATGAGGGAAGACCAGGCTTGATTTTCCTGATATTTCAAAGGTATAGAACAGGCAGGAAAAACAACAAAAACAAGCCAAAAACATTTTCAAAAATAAAAAACACTTCTTGTCTTCTCCTAACTGTAAAGAAGCAGAAAAGAGTCCAGTCCCAGTCCTATGTTCTCCTTTACAATTACCCTGCATGAGTATCTACAGTGTATTAGAAAATACTTGACATGATGCATAAAGAAGTGCCGTGTCTTGCTTTTATGTAAGTAGGCTCCTATTCTTCAGAAGACATTGGAGGCTTCAGTCTCTAAGGCGGGCTGTCCAGTGCACTAAGATAATGGGATGAGGAGTGGGCCGCACCCTCTGGAAGTCAGCAGAGTGATGAGACATCTCCTCAAGATGCTGGTGGGGTGGAGGGGTAGGAGGTGGATGGGCCTCCCCAAAGAGCAGAGCACAAAGCAATGGGGGAGCTTAGGGCTGTTGGGAGGGAGAGTTCCATCATGAGAAAACTATGGGAGATGAGGTCTGATGGTAGAGAAAGGAGACTATTTAGAACCCCGTCTCCCTGGCGGATGGAGATTTGGGTGCAGGGTAGGTGGTTTCAAGTGGATGAGTGAATCTTCCTCAAACTTCAGCCAAGGTTCACGCCAACTTCCAGCTGATCCATAAAAAAAGTTAAGGTGAGGTTAATTGGCAGACAAAGGGGAAGAGGAGGCGTGCAGGAGGGTGTTTCTCATTTTATGTGGAGCAATTCACCCATCCCCACCTCTGACACCCACATTCTCCAGCCTCTCCCAAAGCCAGGCATAGTCATTAGTGTGAGAGCCAAGGCACCAATTAAGGACAGATCTTCGGGTTCAGTTAGCAGCTGGAGAGGAGCCAGCTGGAACATCACCAGCTGTGGGGAGTGCATGGTGTGCTGAAAACTGTATTACAGTTGTTAGCTATCAATTTATGTACTCCTGTCCTGCTTTCAGACCAGGGAAGTGTGTAATCTGGGTTTAGCAACCAGTTAGCCTCCAGCCTACTGGTTGTGGGGAGAGCTTTGCCTCTTATTACATTGCCACCTTCCTGCAATTCAATTTAATTCATTTATTTTAAATGTCTTCTGTGAATACAAATAGAAAAATATGAACACTATAAAACAACCACCACATCCATATAGCATATTAAAATGTCAGAACCTAAAAAAACCTCCATACTTTGGTACAATGCTTAAAAATCAAAAATTGCCACAGATTTTATTATGATCTGGGATTGGGAAATTTTTTAAAAAAAATTATCATTTGAGACTGTGACATTTTTTTCATACATAAGAGGTCAAACCCACTGTGATTTCACAAGCTGGAAAATTCTACTGTCTAAAAGATAATATCTATCCTTAAGTCCAGCAGTCCCAATAGTTTGGAATCTTAAGTGAGTTTGTCTTACATGAATGAGGATTTGGTAATTCACTCAGATATGGTTCAGAAACATGAGCTGTCTTCAAAGTAAAAAAACTGAAAGGCAAATTTAGAATCATGAATCAAAGCCAGATTTTTGTTTGATGAAATCTGTCATTCTCTCCTTGAGTAGTAGATTAAATTCTGTTGACTATAAGTAAGTAATAGAGAAACCCCACCTAACTGTAATATATTGGAGGGTCTTCTGCCATGGAAACCACAGGTAGTTCCTCCATCTATTGAAGGCAAATATGGGGCCATCAGTACTGGAAGAGTATAGATCTTAGACCAAACTTTAAGAAAATCAGTATTACAGTCTGTACTCTTATGTTTGCCCTTTTTACAAAACTATGATAAATTTTGCACAAAACATGCCTTCTGAAGTATCATTTAAAAATTCATAATCAGCTGAACATTATTGTCCTGGTAGAAGATGTGTGGTAATACTGCATGAAAAGCTATACAATTCTACTGCAAGGCATTATTATATTTAGAAAAACTGCTTCAGACCAGTTTCACAGAGACAAAAGGCTAGCCAACCCCTCATTCAGATGTCAACCAAATCAAATGGGCTATCACCTAGTTAAGCAGCCGCTCATTGACAGGAAGAAGGGTATAGGTGAGAAATTTACATATTGGCAAAGACACAATTGGGGGTTCCCATTCCCTAGACCTCCTGTTGCCAGAACCCCAGCCAGAGATAACCCACAAAGAGGAGAGAAATGTATAAGAATAGAGAACAAATCCCACAAATTGCCTCTCTCCTTCACTCCTCTCTACTCACAGCAGCAACAATGCCAGAAAAAACACTGAACTGAGGGAGAGGTAAGTGACCTGAAGACATCTAGCCAGTAAAGAAGAGCATGTGGTTAGAAAAACTTTTGCTTTGAACTCATTTAGCTTGCTAAGTATTAGTTTGCATTTTATAGTTTTTATTTTCTGTGTAATCAGTTCTGACTTTTATGCCTCATTACTTGTAATCACTTAAAATCTTTCTTTCTGTAATTTATAAACTTGTTTTATTGTTTTATATAACGCAGAGTGTGTTCAGATTGTAGTGTTAGGAATCTCCACTTTGGATAACAGGGTTTGGGCATATCATTTTCCATTTGAAATGATGGACTTCCTATGAGCTTGTATTACCCAGAAGGAGAGTGCCGGGCAGTACAAGATGCATATTTCTGCGGGAAGGTCTGGGCTTGGGAATTGCCAGTGTAATGAAATTCATGAGTGATTGTCCAGAGCATTCATGTAATTGAGCTGGGAATAATTTTACATGTTAGAAGCTGTGTGTCAGCAGGACCAGGGATGGTTGCTCTTACAGTGAAGCAATGTAAAACGCACCCCAGGTTGGAGATTTGAGGGGACACAGCTGTCCATATTGTACCTGGGTAATGTCACAAGAAGTACAAACTTTATTCCCCACAGAAAAAAACACCTACCTTGTCTTCTGAAAATGAGGCAGGATAGAATTTAGGAGAATGAAAAGTCTCCTCAAAAAATTATTTTAAAACAAACTATCTCAGAAGTCTGTAATATTAATTTAGCATTAAAAAGTATGAGTTCTCACCTACAAAACCAAACTTTTGGATCTCTGAATGATGACTTGGTCTTATCCACTGATTCTTCCCAAAATCATTAAATGAGAACCTGGTCTTGAGAGTAAAAATAAGAGGAAAACTGAGATAACAATCAGCAGAGGCCTCTTGGAGTTTGCGATGAAACAATGTCATCAGCCTGAATACTTGAAGAGATCTCCCTTTTACGTGTGTTGGGAAAACATATCTTCCTTTAAACCGGCCATGAAATCATTAATATACAATAATAAAAAGAAGTGCTAGAAGGAAACCCACTGTTCTTCTCTAAAAATAGGGAAAAGGTTAGTATATTCTCCATTTGCCTTAGTTCTTACCCTAGCTATATTACCCTGGTGGTGACCCTCCAAAAGATGCAGATGTCTTAGATCAATATCCATCCTTCTAATTTTTTTCCAAAGCTTGTCTAGATTGATAGAATGAAGTGCCATCTTTAAATCTGTGTTCCCTTAACCACAGTATATTTATAAACCAAATAGGATAAAATGAAGCCATTATCAATTGTGGGTCTACCAGTCACATTCCTTCAAGAGCATTGTTGTTTTCTCTAACTTCTCTATGAGTATGACGAGATCATAAAAGGGAATGAAGAGGAGCAAAGTGAACAGCCAGGGTGATGTGCTCACTCCTTCTGTCTTGTCTGTGTGGAGAAAATGGCAGGCAAGGAGACCAGCACCTTCCAACCACAGAGAGAAAGTTGACATGGAGGGCAGTGATTGTGGGAGGAAAAGGACAACTCACTGCCCTGTCACAGCTCCTCATAGCGCTGTTGATGTCCTCCTCATGGACTTTCATTCTTGGTCCACGCCCCTCAACTTTTCTATTTGATGCCTCCAAATGGGTGGAAGTGGGAATGGGAGAGCAGAGGAAGGCGATGACTGGGCGGCAGATTCCACAGAGGGTTGTAAAGCTTTGTAGGGGTTCATTTTTGTAGATTCTGGGCCTGGTTTAAAAGAACCTGCCAGGAACACTGATGTGTAAAACTCCTCTATAGAACCCTTAGACATTGTCTGAAATTTTCCTGCTGCAGTTAAGTCCAATCATTTCTTGTTCACACCTTCCTGAGAGAATGAGACGTATACTGAAAGATGCTTAGCACCTGTGAGTGCCTTTGGCTTCCACATGTTTGATGCATCAACATTGTAGGTCTGTATTTAGACTGTTAACGTGAAGGATTAGGCTTGTTTTGTGGGGAAAAGAAAGGGAAACATCATGGTTCTCTCCCTTCACTAACTGTAACATTTCACAATTTAGATATACAGAAAAGAGCACCCCCACACATTCCTGACACACACTGTTTGAAATTTTTTTTTTATTTCTCATTTAAAAAACGATTTGAACCACTTTATAATGTGTTTTCTTACATGAAATTAGGAAAATTCCTAAATACAAGTAAAATATTGATAAATATTGCACAGAACAAATTCACAAACACACAGCCCCTTCTGCCAATGCTTCCTAGGTACAGCTGTGTTGTGGAATTCCTCTCTGCACGAGGATTTTCATTTAATGAGAGGATTTCTATTGACTTCAAAGGGCTTTCAACCAGGTAGTTCATGTTTGCGAGCTGTAAATATTCATAATGTAACTTCCTTAATGAAGGAATCTGACTACTGTATTTTCCTGGAATTCTACAAGAATTTTTATGATGCTGTACATATAATAATTTTTCTTATTAACAGATTGCAACACAAACTTAATAAATGTGACATACTTCAAAACAAGATTTCAACATATCTGCCTTTCACAATCCACAGCAGCCTATAAATAGAGAGACTCTCCATCTCCTGTCTATCTTGGAGTCTCTTCTCTCCTGTGACGCTGAGTTCCCAGCCAAACTTCAGCCATGAAGATTCTTTACCTTCTCTTTGCTGTCCTCCTCCTGGTACTGCAGAGCTCTCCAGGTAAGATCTTAATGAAATGAAGGGAGAATACAAAAGGGCATATGTGAATCTGTACAAAGGCTTCCAAAAGCTTTGTATCATAATTGTTTATTGACTTTTTTCCTAAAGAGATATAGTGCTGTGTCACCCCAATCCCTCATTCTTGGAGCCTGTCTTATCCTGCTGTGCTGTGAGAACCCCCACTCCTGGACAGCTCATGCACACCATATAGCATGCAAGTTGCTCCCAACTCAGGGAGTGAGTGCCACTAGCCAGCCACTCATGGGATTATGCAATGGCATGAGCCCATCCAATATCTCCAGTCCCAGACGCAAACCTAGGCACTGCCATCTTAGAGTGTTCAGTGTTGCCCACTGAACTCTACAAGTTCATTGGTTTGTCAATTTAGCAAATAAATTGATATGTACCAGTTGTGACAGAGTCAGACCAGATGGCTACCAGGCAGTATTAGAAAGCCAATATATCAGTCCTATGATCAGTAAGTCCCTTTTCCCCTGGTAGCTTAGCAGCGGTTATTCCCAGTGAATTAATACACCTGGAGCCAGTCAAGGCACCGCCTAGGATTTGTTAAAAGCCTTCCCACCAGAGAAAGGGTGTGGCTGGAGATGTGAGAGTGATTCGAGCTACCAGAGAGTAGGCAAGATGCTGTCAAGAGCCAGGAGGGCTTAAGAGAAGAAGCAGAATGCTTGCAGGAGAGGACTCTGCAGGTACAAAGATTGGAGGAGGGAAAAACCCTGCCGGAAGAGGGCAGAGAACCTTTCTGAGGCCTAAGGGAAGAGATCCTGCCAGAAGGGAAAGATTGAACTGAACATTTGGTTTGGGCACTACCACGCCCGTGGGGTTGTCAGAGATGAAGAACCTTCCCTGTCAAGGAGGCAAGAAGGCCCCTGTCCGAATGGGATGTGGACATTAAGTCAAGGGGTACGGGGAAGTAACCCAGGGAAGCTAGCAGCTCTTCTGAAGCCACAGCATGAGGCTGCTGCTTGTAGTCCAGAGTTCAGCATGGGATCGGGACCCCTATTAGCCCCCCCAGCTATTTACTGGAGGGGCAAGAACCCCACCAAAGAAGCAAGGGCCTAAGAGAACCAGAGGCAGAACTGGGAGTCAGCAGGGAGTGTCCACTAAGGGGTGAAGTAATTCCCTGACCTACCGCTAGAAGAAAGCGCTGGACCCACCAATGTAGAGGAAGAGCTTTGTCACACAGTCTTGTCACTTCAAATGGAGTCTCTTACACACCTTAAACCAATGCACCGCTTTATATAAAACAAACAAACACATATATTAAATACAGAAAATACAGACAGGCAGGTGGAACACAAGAGGCAATGAGACAATATTGCTTAGGTCTTTGGCTTATACCTGTGAGTAGTGGACACGTTAAAGAAAGCACAGCTAAAGTCCAGTTCAAAATATTTGAATCTAAATATCCTCAAGGACATTTGAGCTTCATTCTTAAAGAAGCAGCCTATCTGGCATGTCTAAACCTGGCAATTGGTCATTAAGAAAGTATTCCCAAGTGTTGAGTCTCCCTCCACAAGAACGTTTGTGCGGAGTCTCACAGACAATCAGGCATTCAGACTGGAAAAGACTTGTTCCTTCTGTTTCTAAAAGTTCCAGCCATCCAACCCAATGCTCAACCCTGCACAGCCAATCAGCATTAATGATACTGCCTGTTACCTCACGGTGAGGAATCAGAACAAGTGAAAGCCACTGCAGCAGCCGCTATGAGTAGCTACCTGCTTTTCATCAGGTACAGGTGTGGGGCTGTGAAGGACACCCATGCTCAGTGCAATGGTTCTGAAGCAGGTGGCCTGGGAGTCATCGCATCTGCTTAATTAACTGGCTGTGTTCAGTCGTTGAATTGACACAGAAGTACAGACATTTACGTATTATCAAACGTCTAGTGAAAGAGTGAGAGAAGAAAACTGGGCTGACTTGACCCGCTCTCAGTGGATGGGAAATGCCCGTCATTCTGCAATCATGGCGCTTCTTTCCCCTGCTGTGTGAATGAAAATCAAGACTCTTTTTCTCTGTTCAGGATTCACCCAGCGTCCCACTACCGCCAGACAATGCAGACGTGCTAGGGGCTTCTGCTTCTCTAGACCATGTCCCATGTTTACTACACAGATTGGACGCTGCGGCTCTCGGTTCCGTTGCTGTAAAAGGAGGGTAAGTTCAGGATTCCAAGGCTGACTTTACTGTGTAAACAGAATATTTGTGTCTCTCCTGGCTAGAGCTGGTGTTTAATGACCTTGGAGGCTCAGAATGCATGACGCAACCCTGGGACATGGGACAAAGGAAACTTTTGTGCTGCCCTGATATTGGGCTATCTGGGGTTCACATAATACAATAACCTTGCAGCTGCTTTACCCAGACTGCCTATGCCCTGTTCATAGCCTGGCGCAGCCCAGAATCTCCACAGTGCTCAGTGCTACAGAGATTGCCCCTCTGAGACCCGATAACACTGACTACTACCCCAGGCAGTACTTACAAGAAGGGCAGCATGGGGCAATTATGTGAGTTATGTATGCGCATATATTGCAGTTATTCTCCTGCAACCCCTTATAAAGCCCCTCTGTGTTGCCAGAGTTATATAATAAGATAGGGTCTGCTGCCAGACTCAACCCTATGTCTACATTGGTTTTGTCATATTAGAATAAAGGAAACGGCAGGGAAGGACAAAAATAAGAGAGCACGGGGGTTGTGTCTCCTTTGTGTCATTGTGCAGCACCAATGAGACCAAAATGGCTGCTCTCGACACCTGTAGCACTTAGTTTTCCAAAAAGAAATGCATACAAGTTTTGAGCGATGTTTCCGGGACTGTGTATGTGTGTGTGTGTGTAGGGTCTGTCATATCCCAGTGTAAAATGATTGACTCGATCACAGAAGAACTAGAATCGGTAGTCACATGTTGGCTTCTGATTGACACTTATACTTGTAAAGGTTTCAGGATTCTTATGTCACTCCCCCAGTCACTGATGGAAGGATCCTGTGTTCAATAAAGAGCTAAGGGCAGGTTTAACCATGGTATTTACTTGGTAGCACTCCCCATGATGAGAGCTGCCAATCTGTTTCCATTATAAGCTCTTCTTCTCACAATCTTGTCCATTTCTAGAAAGGTCTCCTCTCTGGATACCGTTTCTGGATATGAAAGGCCTGCTGTCTTCAGACTGAGGGGAGTCGGTAGGATCTGTTGTGAGTCTCTGGCAAGAAAGAGAGCAGGGAAGAACAGGAAGGCCAGCACCAAAGCTCTGTAGAACTAAATGGTCAAGAGTCTTCAGCCTGAACTAAATCACCAGCCACTAGCTGGAGCCTGTAGTAGACTCACAGTCTCCCCAGAGACCACTGGGACACACGTGTATTATCAGAAACGCTCACTCTTCAGAGCAATTCAATAAGCACCAGTGCACTTTAAGGATTGATGCTACTTTCAATCCTCAAGGTAGCTCTGTGCATATTCAGAGCCTTTGTATTTCTCCTGTTAGAATTCCGGAGCAATTACACTCTTTGGTGACTTCAATGCGAGTACTGCTCAGAATTTCTTTTTACTGGTTTAAACATAAAAATTCCTACAGTAAAGTTAACTTTGTCTCATTGCTTATCTGGAGCCCATTCTATCCCTGTTCTTCTTGTTACCTGCTGGATCGCCCCTTAAACTATTCAGGATGCCCAGCATGTTCTAATTAATGTTGCAGCAGAGACAAGCCTCAGAGAAGAAGTTCAGAGGGGTGAGAGACTACTCCAGACAGCACGAGTTTCTCTACACATAAACCTCTCTAGTGGCAGAGCAGCACCGCTGCAGCTGTGTCAAAGTGTTTCAGTGAAGAGGCTACCTATAGCAACACGAGGGGTCCTCCCATCTGTATAGGCACTCCACCTCTCCGAGAGCTTGTAATTAGGTTGACAAGATAATTTTCCATCAACAGTGATGCCAACACGGGGCCTGAGGGAGGGGCTTAGGTCAGTCTAATTGCTGCACTTAGGGGTATGGATTTTTCTCACGCCTAAGCAATGTAGTTATATGCATACAATATCCTACTGTGGACCAGGCCTGAAAAACCAGCGAGGTAGCTTAAAGGTAGAGGATTTGAAGCTGCAATCTCCATGCTAGCAACTGCAGTGTTGCTCTTCTGAGTGACTCACTGAGCATGTACAGAGACTATCAGTAGGCGGGGCTCTTAGCATGGAACTGCCTCCAAAACAGGCTCAGTGTTTAGGCTTACATGAATTGTGAGGCAGAACTGGAATTTCTAGGCATTCTTTAAGAATGACATATTGATCATGTCATTAATTATTTGTTGTTTTTGGATTTGCTATGGACAAAAGTGTATTTGACAGACAAACTGGACATGGATGTGTGTCATGTTGTTTTACACTTTATGCATTTTTGGTTTTATTTTTTATTTGTCATAACGTTAGTCAAATTTTTATAGTTCACAATTTTGATTAAATCCTGAAATGGAATTTCAAATTTCTATTTTTTTTTTTTTGTAATTTTGATGCATATTTCAATGAAATTTCTTTTCATATTTACAACAGCTCCAATATATAATAAGCAGCGGTTCTCCCCCCATCATATATATTTATTTATTTATATTTCTTTGTTGCATAACTTTTGGAATGTTATTAGGAAGGATTTTAATGGATGGATAGATATAGAATCTGCCTTTCTTACTAGTGAGTAAGGGGTAAAGGGAAGGGAAATCCATGTTCTAAAGTCAAATATACTTACCGGTAAGCCAGGTAGGCAGCCAGCTCACATGTTTAGTTATATCTATCCTCATTAAAACTCTGTAGAAGATTGTTGAAACAGAGAAAATAATCCCCTGCTCTAGAGTTAACCAGGAATACGTGCACACACTCTTCAGTGAGGTGGAAATTCCTGCTCTGCCTTCGATTTGAAAATAAATATAACAATTTCCTTGTTTTAATGGATATAAACAAAGAATCTGAGAGTTTCTTTCTTTTTCCCTTTTTTAAAAGTGAGCGATGGCAGCAGAGATTGTCAGTGCAGGATCTCTTGGAATCTGGCAGACGACGCCTTGCTTCTAAAATCATTGGACGCTTTTCATCTGGGCTGTAAAGAATCTCCTGAGCTGGAAAAGATCCACAAGGAATCCCTCATATCACCCATAATAGCTTGTTATTCTCCTTCTAATAAAAGTAGCTGGTTGTGGTGCTTTATTGCAAACGTGTGTGAGTGTTTTGATTGGTGCACAGGAGTTGTTTTGCTTTAGCTTTCCCATAAAAATCCCTTTCTTCTTTTTAAAAAAAAATTAAATATAAATAAAATAAAAGGTCACTGTCATATGCTTATTCCACCCAGGGGTGTACTTAGAGCAGGGGACATGCATATTTGTATATCTCAGTGAGCTCACGTGGATACATCTTTACCTGTTCCTTCCTCCTTTAACAAATCCATTTGGTTTGTATTGTTGTCAGAGGAGTCGGGTTCAGTCACATCTTGGCTGCACGGTGTGTAATGCCCACGTCAGTGCTCCACGGCATATTGACCCTCTCTCTGCTTCCCTTGCCTCCCAAACCTCCCCACCATGAGGTGCCCTTCTCCTCTACCTGGGCTTCCAGACATGGCCAAGTGCCGCAGGCTCCCGAGCAGGAATCAGAATGGCAGCACAAATCCCAAACACCCAGTTTGACATTCTCCGGGTACAATCTGAACAGTTGTACAGTCTGAAGCTGCATCCCCTAAACAGTCTAGCCTGGGGTACCTTTTACACTGCTTTGCTGTCAGATCAACCACTCCTTGCCTGCTCATGCACAGCCACTTGCATGTAAAATCACTTCCATACGAATACATGAATGCTCTCCCAGCCATCCATGAATGAAATATAGGGCAACACACATATTCTTAGCCCCAGCTTTTCAACCCAGAAATGTGCATCTTATATGGCTCAATAGACCCCTGAACAGTATAAGTGCATGGATAGTCCAACATTCCAACGATGGATAATGTCTATGCACCAGCCTTTGCTATCTGAAGTAGAGGTTCCTGAGAATTACAACACATTTCAGTAATAATCCTACAGCAAAACCTCATGATTTTACATGTAGTGTTTTTACACACAGTTCAACAGAGTTCAACAGGATAATAATATTCAGCATATTATGAGTTTTCCAATGATATTTCACAAGGCATACTTTGTATAAAATATATCCTAACCATATAAAAGTGGTGAATGTGGCGTACATGGTGTCACATGGGGCACAGGGTGTCACACCCAGGCCCATAGAATCCTGACCAAATTTGCAAATCTGGGTTTAACTGAGGTAGCCGTGTGGGGTCGTCTCATGAAGAGGGAGAAATAATGCAGAACAATGCAGATATCACAGCTGCTTTGCCATTTCTGTGCAGTAGCAAAATATTCTCACCTCCAACTCCTTTTCTAGTGCCCTTTTTCCATGACCTGTTCCCAGATCTCCCTCACAGCCCTTACTGTGTCTTCCAGAGGAGCCAGCCCTGGAGGGACTTCTCTTCACTGAGAAAAGGCTGTGTTAGAAAGCATGTTAATATGTGAAGAGGGAAGGCAGTGCATCCCAGTGGCTAGAGCACTGGACTAGCACATAGGAGACCAAGATTCTATGCCTGTCTCTGTCCTATTGGGTGGCCCATATGCCTGTCTCAAGAGGGAGTTTGAGTAATTAGGGCTAGTTCCATGGCAGAGATTGACACGTAATCAGAAGAAAGAGGTGGCATGAAGAACTCCTCCTACCACTCCATGCCAATCAGAGTGGGATTCAGATGCCTAGCACTACCCCGAGAGTGGGTCTAAACAATTAGTTCTGGGAGGAGTTGACTCATATGGAAAAGTATCATGTGACCCCTCTAAGAACTCCTCCTGCCACCCTCTACCAGTCGGAGTAGATTTCAGCCCCATGGGGCACCCCCAGGGAAGGTTTGAGCAATCAGGAAAAGTTTCTGGGAGAACTAACCCATCCAGAAGAGGGCATGTCACCCCTCTAGGACCGCCTCACATCACCTTCTACCAAATGGAGTAGGTTTCAACTCCTAGGCCCCTCCTGAAGGAAAACACATACCAATCGTAACAGGTATAGCGTAATATGAAATTCAGCAAGACAAATGTAATGTTCTATATTTAGGGAAGCAAAATCAAATGGACAAACACAGAATGGCGGATAACTGACGTGGCAGCAGCACTGCAGATAATGATATGGGAGTTGTGGTGGATCACAAACTCAACATCAGTCAACAGTGAAATGCTGTTGCAAATAAAAAACAAATGCAATTTCAGGTTGCATTACTAGAGGCATAGCATGCCAGTCATGGGAGGTGATAGTGCCGCTGTTCTCATAGCTGGTTAAATGTCAGCTGGAGTACTGTCTCCAATTTTCTCACCGCTATATAGAAAAGAGATAGAGAAACTGGAAAGGAACCAGAAGGGAGTGAAAAGTTGATGAAAGGAATGGAGCGCAAAACATATCAGCAAAACCTGAAGGCACTGGACATGTTGAGTTTGGAAAAAGAAGAGATTAATGGGGGACATGATAGCAGTCCTCAAATGCTTTAAAGACTGTTGTAAAAAAGAAAGAGAAAAATTGTTTTCTTTTGCCCCAGAAGGCAGGACAAGATGCAGTGGGTTCAAACAACAACATAGCATGTGTAACAAACTGCTTAGGGAAGTCGATGGAGCTCCTTCACTGGAGGTTTTGAAAAGGAGGCTGGATTTTAGACAAAACAAATCCTGCATCTTGGCAGGGTGTTAGACTAGATGACACTTGCAGTCCCTTCAAACATTAGAGTTCTATCATGCTATGATTCTAAGGGTCTAGGCTGGTCTGCAGCACCTTCCCCCATCACTGCATAGAAGAGGCTGAATTGTTTCAAGAGCGTATTTTTCAGAAATCATGGAAATGCCGAGAGGAAATTCAGCCTTTTTCTCCACCCCAAGAGAACTTGAATTTGTCTTAGATTTTATTTATTCTTGCAACAATATTGCCTCCTCCACTGAATGGTCAACACAAGAGAGATCCTTAGACTAGAGTGTAAACAAGCACAGTATTAAAAAGAAAGAGATCACTGAAATGGAAAATTCTCCAGAATCAACAGCTGCCAAATGGTTGAATCCTAGTGAATATATTTTGATATTTTTTTCTTCATTTAAAGTTTTAAACCATTTTGATTTAAATCAAATACATAGGTGTGGGTGAGCTTTGACAAAAAAAAGAGATTATGGAAGGGTTTTACTGTGAATTTTGCAAAATGTTTATTTGATGATAAATTCAAACATCTCTGTTTTCCTAATCAGGCTCATGCAACTCTCCTCAAGATGCCATAGTCAGCTACAGAGACATCACCAGAGCACAAAGAAACTGAGATCTTGAACAACAACCCAAGCATAAAACAGCAAAAGAGCACAGAGAAAGTATCAGAAAGAACAGAGCTGAGCTACATCAAGCCAAAGAGAGAGAGAGAGAAGAAAAGCCTCTGGTAAAATGCAACAATACAAACACACCTCATTTCTCCGTGGTCAACACACACCAAACCTGGTGAAACTGTGGGTGAAAACACAGATTCCCAACCCCAGAGCATATGGTTGAAGCCTATGAACTTTGGCATGGATAAATGGCCCAACAGAAACCCCCAAGTTGTGGGGAACTGAAAATAGAATGTGCAAGGAGGGAATTTTGTTGGAGTTAACCATAATGACACCAACTGACCACAGGAACAAGAGTCAATATCCTCAGGCGACCACAAAAGTACCATGGCAACGAATTGACATATATGATAATATGACATATGATGGTAATAATAATGATGATAATAATAATAATGATGATGATAATAATAACTGTCTTATCCTATGCAAGGCTTCCGCAACCTGTTGGCTTGAATTTAGTCGCTCAAGATTGACAAAATGAAATTCCTCACAATACACAGCACTTGTACATCTAGGTAATTCCCATCACCAGCTTCTCACTTGCTCCATATACACATCTGTTTGGGGATCTGCATTTTCAGGAATGTTTGGTGGTTCCTTTACAGAACCATCAGGTGTGTCTTCTACATCAAACGCTATTTGAGAGTCAGCCTTCAAGGGGCCACCGTAAGGACCATCAAGAGGAGATGAGACCACCCCTCCCCGAACAGAGCCTTCTGGGGAATTTTCTAAATCAGATTCCATGTGAGAGTCACCAGCGCCCCCCAGGAGCCCAGGCTCAGATCCAGCCTCCTCATTCTTAGACATGAAAGTTTGAGAGCCTGACACTGGCCCATAACTTTTTGGCAGGGTCTATCTCCCAAATGCTGACTCCCAGTTTGTTTACCCCTCAGCTGCGTTGTACCATTGAGGATGCCCCTTTTACACACAGTACACATAATACAGTGTCAGTGGTCAAAGACTTCAGGTGTTCCAAATGTCTTACAGAATACAAGCCTGTAGGTTCTGTGCATTACTGCTGAATACAATTAAAGCAGAATATAATGAAGGCAAGGCAGTGAATATAATATAGGCAAGGTAGCCCTATGGGCTACACTGCCAAGCCCCCATAAACACCAAAGAATTCTGACTTGTTGCTCAGGAGGTGTTGGAGAATGTGAATAGGTGTTACAAGTAAAATGAAGTAATACTGCTAAATAAGCTGGGCCAGCATAAAAAATGTTTGTTCATGGAACAATAAAGGGGTGTCTGTGTACAAAGGTTCAGTTGTTAAAGGTTATAACATGCTGTTACTCAGGCACATTCAGTCCTAGCAAATGCACACCTAAAGGCTGGGACATGTTTATGAATGACATAGTGGAGCTGAACGTACCATTTTCCATCATAGGCAATGTGGTCAAAAGAGATCTTTTGGAACACCTGAAGGCTTTGACCACTGACACTGAGGTTGATCAAGACACAACAGCTCTATCCCCTTTTTTGCCCCTAAAAAGCAAAAATTGGCTGAAGGACCTGAGTTGCTCAGCGTGTAATGTTTTCCATGCTTTACCAAAGTAATTTAAAAAATGGTAATGTTTTGCTTTAAATAAAATATTTCAATATTTTTCAAAAATTTTTATATGTACTTTCTCTAACTGGGCCATTGTAAAAACAAAACCAAAAAACCCACCAGACATCAGTTGTCTTTAAACTCCCATCAGAGGGTGCTTTACTGAGAAAAATGGTTAAGTAAATCTTTGTGAAATACACATCCGGGCTTGTTGAAACATGTTTTGAACACAGTTTTAAAATCTAGTCAGAAATTAAACCCTTGCCACAGTGAGGTCAGAAAAACATGCAGGAATAGCCACAGGCTACAGAGTGCAGTCTTGTAATTGTCTAATGTGAAACACAGCGTCGGTGTCACATGACACCACCATTTTTGTTTAAAAATGTTCCTAAAAAAGAACATGCTGTTTGGGGTGTGTCCGTATGAGTCTAACAACAACATAGCATATGTAACAAAGAGACTTTTTAGACTCATAGCAGCACATTCCTGATTGGGAGATAAGCCTAAGGCAAACAAGGTGTAACGCTGCGTAAACTTCTCGTGACTGATTAACAAAGAATGATCTTTCATGGGCTTACCAGCCATCTGTACAAGATTCATGTACTTTCTCATGCAGTTCCCACCCTTGAAGTCTGGTTGCAGAAGCTTAGCTGGTAGCTGTTCACCATCCACATACAAAGCCCCAAAATTAATATCATAATCTTGAAAGTGAAAGGGGTTTTTTAGTATAATTTCCACTAAAGTTGTAATTATCCACAAACCCAAGGACAAGCACTTGGGCAACTGCCTCAAGAACAGATTGTCTTGGTTACTGACCCTGCTGCCTGTGGGCATCCCCACATAGTCAACAGGATATTTAGGATTAGAGGTAAGCAGGACCTTCACATGCCTCAGACTGACACCCAGCACCATCCATACTTTCTTCATAAAAAGGGATGCTATATAACCTGTAGTTTAAAGCCCTGGGTCACATTGCCCACTAAGCAGAAGGTCTCTTATCTGTGTCTCAGTTTCATTTTTACATCCATATCATTCAACAAAAGTATTTCTTGGAAAAATAGGCTGGTTTGTAAATGAGCCAGCAGCTGTATCTTCCTGCTTGGATTATCATGATTGTCCGCCTCATCAACCCTTGATTCTTCCTGTTGGGCTGGGATTGATTCACACACCCACAGCTGGGCACCCAATAACTGTACCGGTGAAGACTCGGATTCAATTCTTTCAATGCAAAGCTATTTATTTGGAAGCAAGCATCACAGACAAACAGAAAATGCTATACAATGCCTCTCCTTAGTAAGCCTCAATTGCCCAAACATAAACCCTTAGTAACTGTGCTGGCCTTACATAATATCCTGATTAATAAACAAAGCAGGCATATCTACCGATTCTAGGTAAAGGCTACTTCATTCCTTCTTGCTGTCTCCAAGGACTCGGTCTGTTTTGAGTCCTTTGAAGCAGGGGGTTGGCTACCTCAAGGTCTTCTGATCTAAGGTCCCTTGTAGCAAGGAGCTGGCTACCCTAATGCCCACTGGTACCAAAATCCCTCTTCTGTCCAACAGTATCACTATCCTCTTTAGATATATGCGTGCGCACTGATATAGCATGTGATATTCCCAATATTTATACTCTTTTTTTTAAATAAGGCACATGGCCACAAAATATGCAAAATATGCTTTGCTAGCGTATCATCAAGCATATCATAATTAATTCATAATTTGGGAGGAATTGGCTAATATTCACTTTCTCATTAACTACTCACCCGTGCACTTGATGTCACGCTGCTTTATAGGGTCAGTTGACCTATATCAATTAGTCCCAGATTCACCATTATGCACCTCCATGTGTATACAGTAGGTGAACTGGCTATTGGTTGACCATGACCATTGGTCTTCTACATCAAAACAGCTACACACACAGGGCCTGGAAAAACATTCCTGTCTCATGTCAGTGTCAAGTGCAAGTTTGGCCCTCTAAGTGATTTTCCATTCTCTAGTGCTTAGAGGCCCTGCTCCCAGAATCCTCTTGCACTCAGAGTTACCAATCTTGTCCATTGCAATACTATATAGTAATTCAGCACCATCCCAACAGTCCCATCCCACTTGATATTCAGTTGCAGAAGGTAATAGTAATATTGCATCAATCATATCAATTATGTCAATTATCCTATTATTGGGCCATATGCCTTCTTTTTCCCTATTTTGTAGTCTTTAGTTGCATAAAATGAATTTTAAATGCTCCCTGTAAAACTTGTGTTTTTCTATACTGCTTGCATGCCTGATACACAATATAGTAACATAAGAAAAACAACAGTAACACAATTCCAATGGTCCAAAGTAACATGACCCAAATGTCTATTCCACTCTGTTACATGACAGGAAATATCATACCAAACACACATTTGAGATGCTAGATCTTTTACAATCTTTACAATTATTTGATATTTTTGAGCAAGTGCACTCTTTACGGCTATAACCAGACCTGCTGTTTGTTTTATTTGGTCTAGGGTTCCCTGGTATGTTTGCATTTCCATGTCCCAGTCTGTATCATTCCATCCTATTTTTCCCAAACGGGATGATCTTAATCTGGGGTGGAGATATATATGTTTTAACCACCTGGGGGTGGGGGATAGGGTGCCACTGGTATTATTTATATTGAAAATTAATTATATCTCTGCATGTGCACCATATTCCTTGTTTTACAAACCAGGTTTGGTTGTTTATAGTCATATTACCATTTTTTTTCTTAGTGCCAATATATGTACTGATTTATTTCATATAATTCCCACCAACCTTTTTTTCATTGCAGATTCACGGTAATATTATCTTCTAGCCATTTTACATTCCAATTTTCCCTTTCAATTAATGTTACCCATTTCCATTTGGCTCCTAATATATTTTCCATCCATCACCAGGGATCCACCATATTCAATTTCCTTCTGGCATTATTTCATAGTATCCTGTCTTATTTCCTCAGGTGATGGCATATAGTACTGGATATACCTTTTGAACCTTTCCATCAGTTATTCCTGAGAGGATAAGAATACATTGGTGTACGGTACACCTTTGTACTCATACCCTCCAGGTATCCTGAAATGTATTGTTAATGTACGAATAGTAGCAAAATGCCCAGTTTAATGTCCTTGGCCAGCTACATTTAGAACTTTGTTCCATGATATCTCTCCATTGTTCTCCCAATATTCCCTGTGCCTCCATACAAACGCCTCACCAGGGTAAACCTGCATGAATGTTCTTTACTCGGCTAACAATTTCCAAAATGGCCTTTCTCAACAAGTTGTTGATTCGCATTACTGCTTGGCCCAATTTTTGGTCCATTACTTCTCCTTGTGCCTCTTCACTTGCTGCTTCAGCCAATTGTTCCAGAGCCTCTCTCACTCATTCTCTTAAAGTTGAGGACACCAAGTATTTCCTAATTCCAAACCAGTATTAAATGTTTCCAAGATAGCATCTCCTTTGACCATTCCTCTTCTTTTTAAGTCCCAAGATCAATATGTTTTATATTCAGCAACCCATTTGGAACAGTTTGGATGATGGCTGTCTATAAGCCAGTCTTCAGGGGATAAAACAAAACTAATTTTGAATCTGGATCCCTCTTGTATATATTCGTGACCATGATCATGATTTGGGGACAGCCACTCCATCCATTCAGGAGCCAAGGTAATGATATTCAGGTGCTCTTTTGTTTGTTGAGTTACATTAATCCATTTGCACCATAAGTAAAACATTTTAAAACACATGTACGTCTGTGGGGACACTTTTGCCTAGATACCGCCATCCTTTAAACTGAGTCCCATTACAATGTCCCTGTACCATTGCCCCGGTACCGATGCCCCTGTACATTCATTTCCAAGTTCCCATTCAAATTCATATTCGTCACTATATTCCAATGAACAATTTTTCTGTGAATACCACTCACATCCCCAGTGACATATATGAGTATTTTCTGTAATATACAGTTTTACAAAAACTCCTGTAGATAGTCCTATTACGTCTGTCCCATTTTCAAACCAAGTCCCTCAGATCTCATCCTGAGGTGCCTCTCCAGGATTATATTGGTAAGTCTGGGGAGGTAGCCCATGCAGAGCACTTGGCGTCCATTTACATTGCCATGGTTGGTCTGCGTTGGCACACTGCCAACATTTTTCATATCCTGGTTCCTCCTCATTAGCATCATAATTTTCATAATCCTCACTATTCTCAGCTGTTAAAAGCTTTTCATAGGGCTGTAGGACACTTGGAAGCCCTTGTAATTCTTGAGGATGTATTAGCTGTTCTTGTTCTTATGGGTGTCCTCTCCCGCTGAGGCAACCATTTGAAACGTGTTGGTCACCAGGAGGACAGTCAAACTATCATTCACCAACTGGGGTTCCATTTCACTTCCCTTATTGCAGTCTACTTTTAAAGGGGTTATACTCAAAAGACCGTTTACTGTACTTTCCTCCTCCTCCTCATTCAGACGGGTTTCTCTTATGTTTCACAGCCTTGTACTATTTATTTAATGTTTGATTTTCATCCCGTTTTGCCTGAGATGACCTTGACTTCAAGGGTCCAATCAATGTAAATTGGTGATTCCACTGGTAATCTGGACCTATCCGATCAAACCGATACGTTCCAAATTCTACTTCTACCTGCTCAAATCTTTCTATGAATTTCCATCCCAATCAGAACCCTTCTGCACACTGATCTTTTTCTGATCATATGAAGGTCCATCTAAGGGGCCCCCAATCATTTAGTCCCATAAGTGGCCGATATTGCCACCTCCTACACCTCTGCATGCTTGCTTCTATTACTTTTCCTCCAGGGATAGTTAGGGTACCCACTTCCTCTTGCTAAAACCTCATCCAGCTCAATTCAGTGACTTCTGTATGTGCTGAGATGACGAACTATTCTCCTTAAAAGGGTTTTTGTCTTACCACCAATTGAGTAGCTTCAAAATTTGCTGGCTTCTCCTCTGGCTGTAATTCTGTGGCAACCAGCAACAATAAGAAGCAGTCTTCCCAGTATATTTCTTCTGGCATACATGGAATCATTAATGTGCAAGACAAAAACAAAACACAAGGTCTCTAATCTGGCTTTATAGATCAAATTCACAATATTGAATGTATGCATTATACAGTTACGTTAATATGATGGATTTCCTTATCACTCTGGGGTTGTTAGGCAAATCACTTTATTTTCCAACTAATTGTGTGCCCAAATAATTCCAGGAGTCAATTCTCCATTGAGCCACAATTAGATTTCACGTGGACTTGGGGATTGCACACTTATTCCATTATCCACTTCTTTCTTTCTTTCTTTCTTTCTTTCTCTTTCTTTCTTTCTTTGTGCCTTATCAGGGGATCCTTATTTTATAATATACTACAGTAAAGGTTACAAACATACACACACACACACATATATATTCTATGCTTTAGCTTGTCTTACAAGATATAGCCTGCAGGTTTCTTGCATTACAGTCAAAATAAAAATCTATAAATCTAATATAATAAAACAAGCAATCAAATGTATAGGAAGAGACATATATATATATGCAAGCAAACAGACTAATTCTATAGACTTATGATTCATCTTAAAAACTCCTATTAATTATGTGATGGGCATTTATGTTGTCATAATTACACTTTCCCACACACCTTCTTCCCTATGTTTTCCATGTCCTGGAATATACAGTTTGATGTGGTCAGAATGTTTCCAAATGTCACCCTTTGGAGTAGCCACTATGACTGCTACTGGGCTGGGTACATACCTAACAGGGTAGAGTCCAGTCCATTTTGGTTTCATTTTCCCTATTGTTACCAAACTCTTCAGCATTACCTTGTCCCCTATTTTCTACTGGTATCCCCTTTGTCCTCTTTGCTCCTCTCTCTGCCTTCATTGATTTTCTTCCGTCCACATTTCCTCTACTGTTTGAATCAAGTTTGCTATCCATACTTCCTTTTGCACCCATTCTGGCATCTGCTTGCCTAATGTTAGCAAGCATTCTGGGGTCTTCATGGTCCTACCTGTCATCAGCTCAAAAGGTGTGTACTTACTTCCTGCTTTTCTTAAAGCTCTCATGGTCATCATGACAGGTAGAGCTGTTTCCCAATTATAAGCTCTTGTTTGAATCTGTTTAGTCCATGCATCCTTTACTTCTCTGTTTTTCTTTCCACCTTCCCAGAACCAAGTGAATGATAAGCTATATGTCACTTTTGTTTAATTCCCATCATCTGTAACAAAGCTTGCACCACTGCTCCAACAAAATGCACTCCCTGATCACTGTCTGTACACAAAGGCATGCCCCACCGACTCAGCATCTGTGTCCACAGGGCCTTAGCTGTAGTTTAAGCTGTGTTATCAGAGGTAGGAATCACTTCGACCCAGCCTGAAAAATCATCTACCACCATTGGGCAATACTCTTTCCCTGTAGACGTTTTTCTTAGAGGTCCGTGTAATCCATTTGCAATCATTGCCATGGGCCTGTACTGTCAGGTTGGTGTCTCATTGCCTTTTCCTTCCTGCTTTTAGGATTAAGCTGTGCACAAACCAAATATTTTTGAGAAAAGTTTTCAATTTGAATCCTCATTCCTGGCCACCACATTGCTCTTTTTACTTGTTCCAGTGTTCTTTTAGGTCCAAAATGTCCCTCTTCATGGGTAAGCCTTATTATTTCTTCTCTGCTCCATTTTGAGGGTACCCATCTTTCTTGTTGTCCTTGTATTGATACTATTATTTCTCCCTTTTTTCCTATTTCGCATTCTCCTTCCACTCCTGCCAATTTTTGTCCCACCAATTCACAGTCCTGATTTTCATATTGCACAAAAATACTCTGGTCTATAGTTTGCTCAGATTCAGTTCCTTTTCTGGATCAACTTTTATATCATTTGGTATGGTTTCTTGTCCCATCTGAGATTGAGTTACCACCTTGATTTCAGCTTTTTCTAAAGATTGTGTGATAGCCGCTGCGTGCTTAGCTATTGCATCTGCTTTGTTATTGTAAAATCCTTCTGTGGTAGATGGGATACTGTGGTCTTTAACATGCTTGATTTCTGTACAGCCTGTTTGTTGTCTGATTATTTTAATGATTTCTTTCCATTCTGTGCAATATGAACTTTCTTTATCCTCTTGTTTTTCCCATACGGGGGCCCATAAGGATATTCCTTGCACTCTCCAGTGAGAGTCTGAACATAGAACCACATCACAATCCAGTGGGATAACTTCCAGGACTATTTTTACAGCTACCACTTCACAGCCTTGTGCTGACGTACTCTTGCATGGGGTTGTTAATTCCTGTTCTGGAAGTAAGCAAACAGCTGCAGCTGCACAAACAAGTTGTCCTTCCTTGTAATAAGTAGATCCATCTGTAAACCATACCCACTTGTGATCCAGAACTGCCTGCAATAAATCTCCTGCTTCTTGTACTGGCCATTCATATCACATCTGTACAAGTACTTGGCATTCATGCTACTCTCCCTCCATTATTAACATAGAAGACAGCATTGGTGGATTCTTTACTTTATCTGCTGCCACACTTCAGTTCTGTAGACCAAAGCCCATTTAGCCAGTCAACGATCACTCACTCTGATCTCAGATGTTTTTCCTTGAAGGATAAGTTTTACTGGAGTGTGTAACAT
This sequence comes from Emydura macquarii macquarii, assembly GCF_026122565.2. NCBI lineage: Eukaryota > Metazoa > Chordata > Testudines > Chelidae > Emydura > Emydura macquarii. The sequence continues at coordinate 27,627 of NW_027133170.1, forward strand.
ACTCAGTATGACAGGGGCTTGGCCTATCGTATATTCCTGTGATATAATGCGGCTGAGAACTGAAGGTTAAGCCAGTCCTCTTCCACTGGAGCCCTAATCAAAGGGGAGTGGAGCCAGCTGAATGAGCCTGTGGGGACTGGGCTTACAGGGAGCAGCTGCTGTGCTTGTTAGACAGGCCCTATAAAGGCTCACAGGAAGGTGCTCGGGGGGGCTCCCTAGAGACTCACAACGAGGAGGTAGCAGGAGCAGTAGGAGGAAGGGATGACTGGGCAGCCTGGGAAGGAGACTCTTCAGTGGGTGGAGAGCTACCCCGAGTTAGGGGCTGAGACTGTGTGGCCTCTGAGCCTGAACTGTCTTTGTAAATAGTTAGCGGTGGGAAAAGCCTGTAAATAAAAAGCACTAGTTGGAGCATGAACCTGTGATGTGCTTGCGGTTTGTGGGAGCAGAAGCCTGGAGCAGCAGGGGGGGCCTGCACCAGCTGGCTACAATTCCCATTTCAATAGTGCCCAAATGATTGCTAGGCATTCCAGTTCACAAGGGGGAAAAACTAGATTCATCTGGGGTAAGCTTATGAATTCCATAGGCAACAGGCCTCCATTTTCCTAGGGTCTCATGTAGTAGTATCGCTCCTATAGCTCCCAGGCAGTGTGATACCATCAAATAAAAAGGTGTAGCTGGATCTGAGTATGCTAATGCTGGCGTAGTCATCACTGCTTCTTTTAATTTTTTTAAGACTTCATCCCATTCTGGTCTGAGACCACAGGGCTTGCTAATTGCTGCAAAGTTTGGTATAAAATCCTGAACAAATCCCATAGCTCCCCCCAAAAAACCTCTCACTAAGTACACCCCCACTGGTTTAGGAAGGGTGCTTAAAATTTCTATTCTTTGTTTATTGATAGTTTGGCCCTCCTGTCCCAGAGTGATACCTAAATATTCAACCTCTTCTCTTACCAGTTGTGTTTTTTCTCACGACAGCTTAATAATGCTGATAACCAATTTAGTCTAGTGTCTGCATTCCTCTTCAGAAGTTCCTGTAATCAAAATATCATTCACGTATGATGCAACCCAGTGTTTATCTGATTTGGAAAGCTGGTCCCACATCTTGGTTATGTGAGCATAGGCTATAGCTGAGGAGTTATGTAATCCTTGGGGACCCTTTTGAAGGTCAGTTGTCTGGTTCTAAATGTAAAAGCAAACTGAGGCTGACTTTCAGGGATTAAGGAGATAGCAAAGAAATAGTTAGCATTGTCCATTACAGAAAACCATTTAGCCGTAGCCATTACTATGGCTATTCCATCTGGGAAATTAGCTACAATTGGGGCCATAGGACCTGTAGCTTCATTAATTTTCCTGTAATCAATCGTAAGGCGCCATCTGGTTTCCATACTATTCCATACATTCCAGATGGGAAAGTTGTATGGACTTTGACACTCCACTAATACTCCTTGCATTATTAAATCCTCTATATGGGGAATGGCTCCCACTGGATATGAGTATTGAGGGGTTGGCTTTACAAATCTTCCCACTATCTCCGCCGCAGCTTCTATGCCTCCACGTTCAGATTTCTTTCTAGCCCATGCTGTGGGAAATTCCCTTGTCCACTCATTCTCTGGCAACACCACAACAGCCATAGCCTTGCAAGCCAAATTTCTTAATTCTCCTGAAATAATTTGTTCAACACTTTTTCCTTCTGTCTTTCGTAACTAACCTCCTTCCAAATCAATCACCTCTTTCTCCTGTTGAACCACATCTGCCCCCAATATAGCTTCTTCAGTCATTTGATCACAAACCACAGTATCAATCAAAAATTCAGTATGACTTGTTATCCCCGGAATATGTTGTAATAGAATCCCTTTTACTTCCCTGCCATAGAATCCAAACAAAGGAATAGCTTGTCCTTACTGCATATCCTTTTGAACTGACTTAATCAAAGTTGTTTCTGCTCCTGTATCAATTAACGCTAGCAACCACTGTATGTTTCCTACTACCCCACCTGCCCCACACTCATGTTCTACCAGTTCCATGGAGCCGTAATTTAGCCACCAGCATCCAATCCTGGGGGCAGAGGTTGCTAGGGGCAAGGCATCCTCATTCAGATGTGGAACTGCCTCAAAGGCTGCTCCCCTCTCTTTGTGCCAGTTCCTGTGACAGAATACCATAAGGGCTGAGAGGAGTCTGCCTGTAATCACTTGCACTGCTTCAATAGCTCTGGCTCTGGGTTGTGGCACCGGTTGGGGTTGTTCCTTTTCAGTCTCTTCCTTTCCCATCAGTTCACTTAAAGCAATTACTAGTTTCTCAGTGGGACAACCATCAAATTGTGTCATACCTAATCCTCTTTTTAGGCAATGAGCCCATACTTGCCTTCTCAATGATCCTCATGCAGCCAAAATTCCTCTTCCTCTTCCTTTAAATCCAAAAACGTTTTGTCCCCTACCACATCCAACATTCAAATTTGGATGATTGGGTCCATCACAACTTGCTCTCTTAGTATAAGAGATTTCACAGATTGCCCTCCGAGAAGAATTGCTTGTATTACCCAACACTTGTTCTACTTCCCGTCCTGCTCTCAATAATTCCACTTTAGTCATGTTTTCCCGGAGCCCAATAAACATTTTAATAGGTGATCTCAATCCATCATATATTAAATCCACTGCATGCTCCTCATCATCATCCCAGCCTGAAAGAATACATGCCAAAGTCAACCTAGTACAATAAGCCGTAAAAGTTACTCCCTCTTCCTGACACATTAACAACACAGCTTTTCTTAGCTCTGCAGGAGACAAGAAAAGCTGAGCTATCCTTTTGAAAGCCTCATCCTTATTTTGCTCCCCTTCAATTCCTGCCAGTACTCCTGATCCTTCCATAGGCCCAGTGCATGTTAATATTAAGTCCCTTGAGTCTCCCAAATCCAATTGCTTCCGGGTTGTATATACCAAAAGCCAACCCATTCAGTTTTTCTTTATTAAAAGTCCCAACTGTTTGGCCAGGGCCTGCTTTTCAGTTTCAGTCAGAGGACGGGTTACTTCCTCCTCTATATGCCGTGGGGGTTGAGTCATCTGCACCACCACTGCTGGCTGTTGGGTTCCTGGAACGTGTTTTTCCTCCACCAACTAATATACTGGTCTCCCATCATTATCCAGTATCACAGCATTTTCATAATCTAATTTAACCTTATACCGTTCTCTTTTAACCACTGAACAATTTAACTCAGGTATGTCAATGTGATATAAATGGTTCTCTTTCCACACTTCCATAAGATTTTCCAGACTGCAACATCACACACCTTTCTGCCTTCCTCCTTTTTTACTATCACCACCATAAAGTGAAGGAGGAGCACTAGGAGGAAGATGCCACACATGATGATCTTGCTTCCACATCTCTTGATCCTTCTCCCCCTGCCATTCTTTCAAAGCATTCTCTTAGTCTTGATCACTAGGGAGGAGTATAAAAAGCTGCTTGAACGTGTAGGAATGAAATCAGGAAGGCCAAAGCACAATTAGAGTTGCAGCTAGCAAGGGACGTGAAGGGGAACAAGAAGGATTTCTACAGGTATGTTACCAACAAGAGGAAGATTAGGGAAAGTGTGGACCCCTTACAGAATGGGGGAGGCAACCTAGTGACAGAGGATGTGGAGAAAGCTGAAGTACTCAATGCCTTTTTTGCCTCTGTCTTCACAGGCAAGGTCAGCTCCCAGACTGCTGCACAGGGCGGCACAGTATGGGAAGGAGGTGAACATCCCACAGTGCTGAAGGAACAGGTCCAAGACTATTTAGAAAGATTGGACATACACAGGTCCATGGGGCCAGATGCAATGCACCCGAGGGAGCTGAGGGAGTTGGCTGATGTGATTTCAGAGCCATTGGCTATTATCTTTGAAAGCTTGTGAAATTGGGGGAGGTCCCTGATGACTGGAAAAAAGCAAATATAGTGCCCATCTTTAAGAAACGGAGGAAAGAGGATCCAGGGAACTACAGACCGGTCAGCCTCACCTAAATCCCTGGAAAAATCATGGAGCAGTTCATCAAGGAATCCATTTTAAGGCACTTGGAAGAGAGGAAGGTGATCAGGAACAGTCAACATGGATTCACCAAGATGGATTCATACAGAATTCATACTGGATTCCTACAGAAGGACCTAAACAAACTGGAGGATTGGGCCAAAAGAAATCTGATGAGGTTCAACAAGGACAATTGCAGAGTCCTGCACTTGCGATGGAAGAATCTGATGCACAGCTACAGACTGGGGACCAACGAGCTAGGCAGCAGTTCTGCAGAAAAGGACCTGGGGGGTTACAGTGGATAAAAAGCTGGATATGAGTCAGCAGTGTGCCCTAGTTATCAAGAAGGCTAATAGCATATTGGGCTGCATTAGTAGGAGCATTGCCAGCAGATTGTGGGAAGAGATCATTCCCCTCTATTCGGCATTGGTGAGGCCGCATTTGGAGTATTGTGTCCAGTTTTGGGCCCCCCACTACAAAAAGGACGTGGACAAGTTGGAGAGAGTCCAGCGGAGGGCAACAAAAATGATTAGGGGGCTGGAGCACAAGACGTATGAGGAGAAGCTGAGGGAACTAGGCTTGTTTAGTCTGCAGAAGAGAAGAATGAGGGGGATTTGATAGCAGCCTTTAACTACCTGAAAGGGGCTTCCAGGGAGGATGGAGCTAGGCTGTTCTCAGTGGTGGCAGATGACAGAACAAGGAGCAACGGTCTCAAGTTTCGGGGGGGACGTCTAGGTTGGACATTAGGAAAAAGTTTTTCACTAGGAGGGTGTTGAAGCACTGGAATGGGTTACCTAGGGAGGTGGTGGAATCTCCATCCTTAGAGGTTTTTAAGCTGCGGCTTGACAAAACCCTGGCTGGGATTATTTAACTGAGGTTAGTCCTGCTTTGAGCAGGGGGTTGGACTAGATGACCTCTTGTGGTCCCTTCCAACTCTATGATTCTATGATCATCCCAGGGATTATCTCCTAAAGCCACTTCAGATGGTTTTAAGAGCATTAAAGCTTGTTTCAGTTTACTAATTACTTTAGCATATTTCTTGTGATCCTTTTTTCCAGTCCTCCTGGGTTTCTTAACTTGATCAGTTAAAACTGAAACAGCTCCCCGATACACTGCCCTCAATCTTTCTTTCTCCTGTTCCTGTACATGAACTGTTTCCGCTAATCCCTGGCAGGTTTGTGTTAATGTTGTCATTTGCTGGGCACTGGTTACATTTTGGGTTAAAGCTGTTTGCAAATCTTGCCTCATGTTCTCATTCTGTATTTTGACCTTCTCCAGCTCCTGTTCCACAGTCTCCTGTGTACATTCCATAATATCCTGCTCTTCCAAAAGCTTATCTACACCTTGGTGCATAATCCACATGGAAGCACAAATCATCTGTTTCTTTTTAGGATTGTAACCCTCTTGATATTTCAAGAGCAGGTCTTTCAAATAACCTTCCTGCAATGGACTGGGAACATCAGACAGCCATAGGTCTGACCACAAATTTTCACACACTTATTTCAATAGTCAGCTAGGCCTGGAGGTTTCAGGGTGTCCCTTTTCACCACTGAGGTAAACCCGCTTTGTTAATGCTTACAAAACATCCTGGACTTGAAGATTACACTAATATAACCTCTCTGTCCATCTGCGACCCTTTATAATCTCAAATCCACAAAATCAATAAAGTCAACTCAGCTTCAGACGCAAGCTTTGCTATTCAAAAATTGACAAAGTCAAGCTTCACTTGGCACAGTGCCCGTATTCTCCACCAATTTTCGGCTGGGATTGATTCACATACCCACAGCTGGACACCCAATAACCATACCAGTGAAGACTCAGATTCAATTCCTTCAATGCAAAGCTATTTATTTGGAAGCAAGCGTCAAAGACAAACAGAAAAGGCTATACAATGTCTCTTAATAAGCCTCAATTTCCAAAGATTAAACCCTCAGTTACTGTGCTCGCACACACAGTATCCTGATTAGTAAACAAATCAGATATAGCTACTGATTCTAGATGAAGGCTACTTCTTTCCTTCTTGCTCTCCCTCCAGGTACTCAGTCTGTTTTCTGACTCCCTCAAAGCATGGTGTTGGCTACCCCAAGGCCCTCTGATCTAAGGTCTCTCATAGCAGAGTTATCTTGAGGCCCTATGGTTCCAAGTCACTCTTCTGTCCAACAGTACCAGTAGCCTCTGTAGATATATGCGGGTGTGTATACATATAACATGTGATATTTCCAATACTTATACCCTTTTTTCAAAAGGGTAATATTGTCCCCAAGATATGCAAAATATGATTTGCTATCATATCAACTAGCATTTCATAATTAATTAATAATTTGGGAGGGGCCTACATGGATCGACTGATATTCGCTTTCTCATTAACTACTCACCCGGGCTCCTGATCTCATGCTGTTCAATAGGGTCATTTGACCCAGGTCAGTTAGTCCCATATTCATCATTACCACCTCCACATGTACATATGATTCTATATCATGTGAACTGGACATTGGCTTACCATGACCATTGGTCTTCTACATCAGCACAGGGCCTGGAAAAACATTCATGACTCATAGAATCATAGAAGATTGGGGTTGGAAGGACCTCAGGAGGTCATCTAGTCCAACCCCTTGCCCAAAACATGACCAACCCCAACTAAATCATTCCAGCCAGTGCTCTGTCAAGCCGGGCCTTAAAAACCTCTAAGGATGGAGATTCTACCACCTCCCTAGGTAACCCATTCCAGTGCTTCACCACCCTCCCATTGAAAGTTTTTCTTAATATCCAACCTAGACCTCCCCCACTGCAATTTGAGACCACTGATTCTAGTGCTGTCATCTACTACCAGTGAGCCTAGCTCCATCCTCCCTGGAACCCCCTTTCAGGTAATAAAAGGCTGCTATCAAATCCCCCCTCATTCTTCTCTTCTGTAGACTAACCAAGCCTAGTTCCTTCAGCCTCTCCTCAGAAGTCATGTGCTCCAGACTCCTAATCATTTTTGTTGCCCTCCATTGAACTCTTCCCAAGAACCCTATGCCATTCCTTGCTATAAATCGTTAGGTGGTGGGGGTGGGGGGAGCAGATTCTATAATGAGTGATAGAAGCAGTACCTCAATGCAGATTCTTTTCTTGATGCAGGACTATTTGGAACAAGTCTAGTTCAGATTTTGTGCACCCTTCAGACCTGAAGTGAACAATAGCCATGTTGATTAAAATATCTCTCTTTTACCAGGTGGAGAGTGGTTCTCTTCTTTTTCCCAGGTTTCCCCTTGGACTTTTGCTTATGACTGGCCTTGTGTGTCAAAGCACTGCTTTTAAAGGGTTTTGGGGGACTCGTGCATTGCAGATATGTTGCATATCTTTTTTTCTTAAACTTCCTTTTTTTATATATACATCAGCCCTGACCCTTCCTATGTAGATGGATTACTCACCTTCTCCAGAAGAGTTCAAGAGAATGACTATGTTTTAAGCAGATGTTTTTTATGTGAGGTTTAATAATCACTTGTTTATTTTGTGTGAGGTTTAATAATCCCCTCCTCAAAAACAATATGGCTTTTGGAAAGAGACTACAGAATACTCCACCCACGTCACTCCACACATATCGAGGGGCCCCATGATATTCAGGAAGGACATATCCAGCCTGGGCTTTGTAATAGTTTCAGTAGATGGGGTGGGGGTCCCATAAATTATTAGGGCTACCATGTTTTGTTTTTTTTAAATCCCCATTCTGTCTGAGAACACATGTTCAGCTTGATGAGCACCTTGCCGAAGTGAAATGAAATGTCTCTTTTCTGGCCTGTCTGTATTTCAAGGTGATGAGGTCAATGTGGTATTTACTGACAGGGATATAATGCAGTTCATCATGTGTATTGAAGGGTATGTGTATGTTTAGGAGAGACAGATATAAAGGCAAAAGTGATGCAATAGCATTGTATATCAATGAAGAGGTAGATTGTAAAGAAATTAGAAGTGATGGAATTGATAAGACAAAAATCTGTCTGGGTAAAAATCACATTGGGGAAGAAAACTGATATCGTTTCCCCTGAGGTGTGCTACAGACCACCAGGATCTGATTTGGACATGGATAGAGACCTCTTTAAGGCTTTTAATGAAGTAAATACTACTGAGAATTGTGTGATTATGGGAGACTTTAACGTCCCATATATAGACTGGAGGACAAGTGCTAGTAATAATAATAGGGCCCAGATTTTCCTGTGTGTGATAGCTGACAGATTCCTTCACCAAATAGTTACTGAACCCACAGGAGGGGATGCCATTTTAGATTTGGTATTGGTGAGTAGTGAGGACCTCATAGAAGAACTGGTTGTAGGGGAGAACCTTGGTTCGAGGGACAGTGAGGTAATTCAGTTCAAACTAAATGGAAGGATAAACAAACATAGATCCGTGACAAGAGTCTTTGGCTTCAAAAGGGCTAACTTTAAAAAATTAAGTTAATTAGTTGGACTGAAGAACTCATGGATCTAAAGGTGGAGGAGGCTTTGAATTACTTCAAGTAAAAGTTGCAAGAACTACCTGCATCCCAAAGAAGGGGAAAAAATTCACAGACAAGAGTTGTAGACCAAACTGGATGAGTAAGCATCTCAGACAGGTCATTAAGAGAAACTAGAAAGTCTACAAGGAGTGGAAGATGGAGGGATCAGCAAGGAAAGCTATCTCTTGGAGGTCAGAACATATAGAGATAAAGTGAGAAAGGTCAAAAGCCAAGTAGAGTTGGAACTTGTGAAGGGAATTAAAACCAATAGTAAAAGGTTCGATAGCCATATAAATAGAAAGAAAACCGAGAAAGAAGTGGGACCGCTAAGCACTGAGGATGGGGTGGAAGTTAAGGATAATTTAGGCATGGCCAAATATCTAAACAAATACTTTGTCTCCATTTTTAATTAGGCTAATGATGATCTTGGGGATAGTGGTAGGATGGCTAATGGGAATGAGGATCTGGAGGTAGAAATCACTACATCTGAGGTGGAAGCAAAACTCAAACAGTTTAATGGGACTAAATCGGGGGTAGGGGAAGGGCCGATAATCGCCATCCAAGAATATTAAAGGAACTAACACATGAAATTGCAAGACCATTAGCAGGGATTTTTACTGAATCTGTAAACTCAGGGGATGTACTGTATGACTGGAGAATTGCTAACATAGTTCCTATTTTTAAGAAAGGGGAAAAAGTGATCCGGGTAACTGCAGGCCTTTTAGTTTGACCTCAGTAGTATGCAAGGTCTTGGAAAAAAAATTGAAAGAGAAAGTAGTTAAGGATATCGAGGTTAACAGTAATTAGGATAAAGTACAACATGGCTTTATTGGGAGACATCCCCTCACTTCTAAAATCATTGGCTCCTGCTTCAATGGAAGCCTAAAGCATTGTACAGAACCACATGTGCAGGAGCACTCCAAGAAGAAAAGCATTAATCACCGATTCAAGACTGTATCCCAATGAAAGTAAGTTCTTGTGAAATCACATTGTGAAAGGTCAGCATGTGTGTTCTGGTGGTGGCAGGGGCTTTTTCTGTCAGTTTTCTTTATCAAATTCCACTTTTTCATTTTTAAAACTAAACCAAAATAAAACATAAAACAGGCCGCCATCCTCTATGCAACTGTTTGTGTGTCAAGGAGGTCATATCAATATATTTTTGTACCTATTTCTTACATGTAACACAACCTTTTGGCTTGTGTTATTCTCTGAGGAGCTGTGTGCAGTTCTAGCTAGACTGTATGTGTAACCCCAATCTTTGTCTTTCATGGTATTTAGACCTTCCTCTCGACTCTCCTGTTCTGAAGCTTCCCCCCCACTGGATGTCTTCCTTGTGCCAAAGATTCCAGACATGACAAGATCCAGCAGGCTGCACATCTAGCTATTTAATAACAGACCAAACCTCAAAAACATTTTGTGATGTCAGAAATATGGCTTCTCAGGCTGCTTCCACTGAGAATGCCCACAATGAGGTAGCTAGGGCCCAGTCCAAAGGATCCAGTGAGGTCAGGTTTGTACACTACATCATGGGGGAGTTCAATGGACACAAACAGAATTCTAATGGTCTCTGGGGCACAGGTTTCCATTTCACAGTCTTGTCTGTGAGAAAGAGCCACTTATGGAGACCAGAAGAGTCTGCAGATTTTCAATGGAGTGTTTCAGGATGCAAAGCAAACTAAGCTCAAGAGCATGGAAATATGGAAAACAACAATTACTCTAAACACTCCCCATCCAGCTTGTGAATTTTTGGAAATAGAAAGAGATACCCAAGAAGCCCTCATCGGGGCTGATTTCTTCAGACTGTATGTGGCCCACCTGAGCCTCTAGACATGTCTCTGTACCATCCAGGATAGCAGTTTGCCATGATACCTGACAGGGGTGAAGCAGAGGTGTGCAAAGTCAGTGTGGAGATGAATGTGACACTACGGCTGAGGAGCAAGACGCTCATTCCCAGATGATTGAAGGGACACTCAGACTGGACAAACTCCCGGTTACATTTCTGACAACTCCCAGCTGTATCCTTGCCAGCATATATGAACAGCATCCCAGTAGACTCTGATTTGCATAATGACATATATGTGAATTTGTGGACACATTACCTGTTTGTCCTGCTCACGCCCACTCAGGTGCATTCATTCCAAACCTACTCTCACTCCAACTTTGTCTCTCCACCCACACACTCATTGCACCACACTGCCCAACATACAATTTACTGTTTCACCTATCCACATTCATCCTACACTCTCCTATCCACTCATTCTGTAGATATCCCGCATATAGATATATGTACAGAGAAAGACAGACACTCTTCTGCACACCCATCCCCCCACTCCACACCCACACACTTGCTCTACACAACCATCACCCCTCTGCAATCCACACCCACTCATTCTCAGCCCCTTGCCATCCCCCCCTCAGGAACATCCAAGCTACCTGAGGGCAGGGTGATCACAGCCAAAGGATTGAGCATTTATGGCCAAGCCCAGGGAAGGATGGAGTTTACATATGTTCATGGAAGGTCCTGTTTTCCCAGTGAAGACCATGGACCTGTGCCTCTCTGCCTCCATTACCTCTGTCCCCAGTTTTTGGGTAAGACACTGGCACAGCCCTAATCCCCATGAAACCAGCTCTTTGCAGTATCGGGTCTCCCAGTTCTAACACCTGGCTCCTCTTTCCCTGGTCAGAAAATCACCCCCTTTCAAAGCCCCAGCTCCCCACTACATTTCCCAGCAGTAGTAAGAAGTGAGAGCTTAAGGCCTGTAAAACAGGCTAAAGCCTAAATGGAAAAAGCTGAGTGAAAGCCGAGTGAAAGTCGTGCGTGTGTCCCTGTGTAGATGCTGTCCCAGCCTTGGCCAGGAAACTGAGACGGCTCTCACGATCGAATGAGTCGACACGACCACAGATTAGCTGAGTAACGAAGGCGCCCAAGCTAGATTTATTGCGTGCGGCACAATGAGAAATGACTTACAGAGTATCTCTGGGTCAGTTTCATATTGGCGGCGTTACAATGGTCTCGGCCCAACGGCGGGATTTTCCATTATCCCCTAGACCGGACACCGGTATTCCCTCTGACACCCTCTTTTATACACTGTTACATACACTTTCGGTCTGCCCCCTTTCACGTAGGCAGTTGCCACCCTCCTGACGTAGTCCAATACCACCTTTTTCCGTTGATTGGCTGATTTGGGCACCGCCACTCCATGTATCATTGCTACCCATAAAAGTGTCATTTCAGAGAATTAGTATCTTGGTACCTCTTATACCTACTACATATTTTAGTAATATTTTGGCAGTCTTACAACCTTGCAGAATCAGCACTTTCCTATACCAGACACAGTTAACTTGAGTGACCCCTTATACTTCTGTTCACTCGGCTTTTTCCATTTAGGCTTTAGCCTGTTTTACAGGCCTTAAGCTCTCACTTCTTACTACACCAGCCAATGGGTTAGCTCAGCCTGGTTCCCCCCAAATCCCCAGCACCCACCTCCCAATCCCACCTGAACTCCTAGCTTCGTTAGGCAGTATCTCCCTGCTCCCGCCCCACAGGAGGGCCCGCTCATTGCCAGTGAAGCCCATGTCAAGAAACGAGGCCTGCAGCAGCCTCAGCCCTCCAAGACGACTGCTGCCAGGGGACCCCAACCCCCCAAACCCTTCCGTGTGCCTCTGACTCCTACAGCCTCCATCTCCCACCCTACCTGCCTCCAGCCCCATTTCAATCCCTGCATGTACCCCTCCATCCCTGGACACCAAACTCTCAGGCTTTGTTGCCTCTTATTTTAATCTTCTAGGGAAGGCCCACAGACTTCCCTCTCCCTCCTGTCCCCTGGATAAACCCCATCTGCAGTCTTTGGGGCCCTCACATGGGGGCACTATCCTTCCAAACCAACAGCCAGTAAAGGGCACTTTAGAAATGTAGCTAGCTTTCACCTCCAGCACCCTTCCCTGAGGAGAAAACCTGAATCTCTCCCTTCCCCAGATATAAAGAGCGTCTCAACTCCCACATCCAACTGGGCTCACTTAACATTAGGAGAAAATGAGGGTGGAGGGATAGGAAAGGCTGGGCAGTTGGAAGTGCTTGAGTTCTGTAGTTGGAGTCAGCGAAGTTTTGATATCTGGGGAGGTGTGAGTCAGGGGCTTGTCCTGGTAGTGAGAATTCAGAAGGTTTTTCAGGCCCTGGTTGTGTCAGCTGGAAATCAAGTAATCAATGTCTTCCCCAGGGGCTCATCTTCATTGCTAAAACAGCGGTTTGGTTTGGTTTTTACCTAGAGGGTGATTAACGCATGTGAGCTATCCTGAGGTAATACATGGTGACAACAAGGTGGTTTAGTTGTTCCACAAGGTATATTTGTGAAGGTCAGCTGGTTCTAATAATTGGGGATAGAAATTTACTCTAATTGTGAGAACAACTGTAAAAAGCAATTGAAAGTTCCTCAGGTCACAAAAGCCTGTAAACAAATAAACGTTGGTGGGCAAAGGTGCAAAAGGGAGACAGAAAGACTGACATAGTCCAAACTAAAAGGCCGAGTGATATAACTCAAGGGCTGTGTTAAGATCATGCCTGGTAAACAGAAAAAGTGTGGAACCAGAAATCAATGAATGGAAATTGGTGTGTCAGAAATTAGGCCTCATTGGTGTAGTATATTATTATTGCTATATTCTTATTATTCAAGCATGGAATTTCTATCCATAGAGATTCTATGGTACAGTTTGATTCATTTAAGAGTTTTACTATATATGACTCTTTGCTTTCTTTCACATATAGTGCCACACCTCTACCAGCACAACCTAATCTGTCCTTCCTATATATTTTGTACGGTGAGATTATTGTGTCCCATTGATTATCATCATTAAACCAAGTTTCTGTGATGCCTATTATATAAATATCCTCATTTAATACCAGGCACTCAAGTCCACCCATCTTAATATTTAGGTTTTCTAGCATTTGTGTAGAAGCACTTATAGAATTTGTCATTTTTTAGCTGTCTGCCATTCAGTGATATAATTGAATGGAACTCTTTTTCATTTGACTGTTTCTTTTTCGTTCCCACGTGTACTTTATCAATTTCCATCTTCTCCTGTTTACTAAGATATAGAAAATCCCCATGAACAGATCTTCCAATAAGGGATGGAAAAAATAAATTTGTAAAAAGAAATAGAAAGGAAGGAAATAAAATCCCAAAAGTGAAAATAGAAAACCAAAACGTTTCAGTTTCCAAAACCCAAACTGAAATGTCATTTCCACATGTTGAAATGTTGTTTTGAAACATAGCTCTTTCATTCAGAAATTGCAAAAAAAATCAAGTAATTTTGAACTTGAAATTTTCCTAGAAAAGAAAATCAGTTTTTTGCCCAGCTCCACTAAGGGATGTTGGTACCAGTTTAGCTGCACCAATGTGACAGTGGTTCGAATCCCGTGAATTACACACGCTGCACTAGAGGAGCTGTATCTGTATAGCAACACTGATAAAACAACCAGCAATCTAGACATGCTCTTCGTTCTGTCTCTTTGAAACCCTTCTCTCTGAAGATATCCAGTGCATGTCTGGACAGATAGACTCATGTTTGCTGGGCTCAAGCAGCTGCACTAAAAATAGCAGAGTGGACACTGCAGCCTATGCAGCAACTTAAGGCTCTCAAGCCTATCTGCCCCCCAGGATCTGATCGCGGGTGGCTAGGCCAAGTCTCTGCAGCAGACACAATGTCCACACTGCTAGTAGTAGTGCGCTAGCTGACGCCAAGTTAGCACAAGTCTGTCTAGCCGAACTGGGGCAATTAGGGTTGTGGAGGGAGAGGAGGGGGAGCAAAGGGAGCGACTGAGACTGACAGAGGCCAACCAGCTCCGGGGTGGGAGACAGGACCTCGGTGGTTCCTACCTGCTTCCTGGTCTGATCCCAGGCACTGCCAGGGTTCCTTCACCTCTCCAAGTCCTGCTATGGCCTCCTTGGCCCCCAACCTTCTGCACATGAGTGAGTTTACATGGGGCAGGGCCTGCACAGGTTTTCCACTGCAAGGAAGGTAGCCCCTCTGCCATCCCCCCTATGGTATTGTCATCCCTGTGCAAACCCAGAACAGTGCTGTCCCATCCTTAGAAATGGAAAATAATGATACTGAAAATCCTGTTTGATTTCTTGAGGTTTTTTTTCCCATTTTTTGCTTTGACAACCAGAAGCTATAACCAGCGGAGGGAAAAGTGCAGACTCAAAATATTGCTGCTTGGGACATGTGAGAGGCAATGGCCTCTGCATATACTAGGAACCTTTTCGGATTTGTCTCATTCAAAGAAGTGACGGGGCTACAGCTGCAGGCAGGAAAACTGAAGAACATTTGTATAGCTACTGGAATGGAGCTGGAGCTTTCTGTGCTCACTGGGGGCCCAAGTAGAATCAATGAGGTAGAGCAGCTGTACTCTGATAATGGTGAGTTTTTCACTTAGTGAAGGAGACCTGCTACTTTTTAAGGGTGAGGCTCTGGCCCATTTACATCGTGTTGTGCTCTACTCCACCTACAGCCCTAATGATTTCACTGGCACAATTCACGGAGCAAGAACTAATCACTGCGAGGGAGGGTGGCAGAGCCTGTCTGTGGGGCTAGTCATTGTTCACTGTGGGCTTCCTATGCTGCTGTTGAGTCTCTGGGAGCAATCCTGACAAATCCTACCCTGTCCCAGGCAGAGTGGGTGACTTTAACCACCAAATTCATATCCTCCATGTCCAGCTTCTTATTGCATGAGCCAACAAGGACACTGGTTGGTGCAATGAGCCACTGACTGATTGTTAGGAACAGCACTGTATTTACCAAATTAAAAGCAGATAAATAACACATCACAAAGAAATACTCACTGCAGGCTGTCTAGCAGTGAATACTTTTGCTATGGAAAGGCATCAGCTTCTTTGCAGATGGTCACAGGGCTGGATGTAGAGAGAAAGGTCTTCAATGAGCATTCATTTCTGATGTGTTACATGCTTGTCACTTTTATTTGGTAATTCTAGGGGGAAATTTATGGTTAATTCATGCATGGAAAGAGCTTGTATCTTCCTTGCAGGAAGGTGCTAAGGAGTGTCAAACATTCCCATTATTAATTTATTATAATGATATTATTTCATATTAGATGAGAATCTCCCATGTAACATGGGTGGTGCTGCCTATCTGCCAGTCTAATTAAGTCTTGGTGAATCAGGATCTGTCTCCATGTAGAAATGGGGCAGTGTTGAGAGCTGCTCAGAACAGAGGTAACTGCTAACCTGATTAGGTGTGTGTTGGGGGGTCTAAATTATTTGTAAATTTTCTTTATTTAGGGCACAAAACTGAGGAAATTGGGTTTGTTTAGTCTGCAGAAGAGAAGAGATAGGGGGGATTTGATAGTGACCTTTAACTACCTGAAGGGAGTTCCAAAGAGAATGGAGCTAGGCTGTTCTCAGTGGTGGCAGATGACAGAACTAGACGCAATGGTCTCAAGTTGCAGTGGGTGAGGTCTTGGTTGGATATTAAGAAAAACTTTTTCACTAGGAGGATGGTCAAGCACTGGAATGGGTTACCTAGGGAGATGGTGGAATCTCCATCCTTAGAGATTTTTAAGGCCCGGCTTGACACAGTCCTGGCTGGGATGTTTTAATTGATGTTGGTCATGGTTTGAGAAGAGGGTTGGACTAGATGATCTCCTGAGGTCTCTTCCAACCCTCTCATCTTCTATGATTCTATGATTCTAAAGTCTAATATTTGGTTAACAAAATCCAAGTGGGTGTCTGGGGATTCTTCAAAACACAACTATAGAAACCTCCAAAAGTCAGTCCATTAATCCCATCTCTGCATCTCTCTACACTTTCTTTCTGTAAGAAACACACACACACACCGTGCCCTTCCTTCCTACAAGAATCGTAGGATCCTTCCTTCTAAATACTTTGCACTGTGATAGGGTCCACTGGACTTTTATGCCTTCTGATATCTTCAAGTAAGTGGCCATTCTTATGCCATAGTACAAGATCAACAGACAAATACAGTGAAAGAGAGAAAGAGAAAGAGAAAAATGGTAAGGTTAGGACACGCATAGGCACTAAGAAAGAATTTAAAACTTTTTGTTTATAGTTTTTTATTGTTAACAAATATTTTGTTCAAAAGATGTTTAAGCAGTTCAGAGAAAACCTTTCCTTCTTAAAGATTCAACCGTCCCTCACCCCATCAGAACAGGGTTAAAACCATACATGTTTCTCTGGGGCCTCCAAAGAACCTTCCAGCAAAAGAGGGAGAACCAGACGATTTTCCTGATATTTCTAAGATTCGCAACTGCAGGAAAAAAAACAACATTCCCCTCCCAATCACGTTTTGAAAAACAGAACAAAAAAATCCTTCTTGTCTTTCCCTAACTGTAAAGAAGCAGAAAAGAGCTCAGTGGCAAGGCTTTGTTCTCCTTTACAATTACCCTTCACTAACCTGGGGTAAATATCTACAGTGCACTAGGAAATGCCTGACCCTGGACGTAAAGAAGAAGTGACATGTCCTGATGTTAAATGGAGGGAATTCCTACTATTGAGAAGGTATAAGAGATTTCAGTTTCTAAGGGAGCTGGCCAAACCTCTAGGGTAGCGGGAGATGGAGTGGGCCACCAATCACCCTCTGGAAAGTCAGCTTAGCGATGGGCCATCTCCTCAAGATGCTGGGGGAAAGATAGGAGGTGGACAGGCCTTCCCAAAGAGCAGAGCACAAAGCAAGGGGGAAGCATAGGGCTTTTGTGAGGGAGGGTTCCATTGTGAGAAGCCTGTGGGAGAGAAGTTCTGATGGCACACAAGTGGAATATTTAGACCCCCGTCTCCCTGACAGATGGAGATTTGGGTGCATGGTAGGTGGTCATAAGTGGGTAAGTGAATGTTCCTCAAACTGCAGCCAAGGTTCAATCCAACTTCCAGCTGACTCAGAAAAAAGATCAAGGTGAGGTTAATTAGCAGACAAATGGGAAGAGGAGGCGTTTTTAATTTTTTGTGCAGGAGGGTGTTTCTCATTTTATGTGGAGCAGTTCACCCATCCCCACCTCTGACACCCACATTCTCCAGCCTCTCCCAAAGCCAGGCATAGTCATTAGTGGGAGAGCCAAGGAACCAATTAAGGACAGAACTTCAGGTTCAGTTAGCAGCTGGAGAGGAGCCATCTGGAATATCACCAGCTGTGTGGAGTGCTTGGTGTGCTGAAAGCTGTATTACAGTTGTTAGCTATCAATTTATGTACTCCTGTCCTGCTTTCAGACCATAGAAGTGTGTAATCGTGGGTTTAGCAACCAGTCAGCCATTGCCACCTTCCTGCAATTCAATTTAATTCATTTATATTAAATGTCTTCTATGAATACAAATAGAAAAATATGAACACTATAAAACAACCACCACATCCATATGGCATATTAAAATGTCAGAACCTAAAAAAACCTCCCTACTTCAGCACAATGCTTAAAAATCAAAAAAATGCCACAGATTTTATTATGATCTGGGATTGGGAAATTAAAAAAAAATATATCGTCTGAGACTGTGACATTATTTTTCATACATAAAAGATCAAACCCACCGTGATCTCACAAGCTGGAAAATTCTACAGATAATATCGATACTTAAGTGCAGCAGTCCCTATGGTTTTGAATTTTAAGTGAGTATATGTCTTACATGAATGAGGATTTGGTAATTCACTCAAATATGGTTCAGAAACATGAGCTGTCTTCAAAGTAAAAAACTGAAAGGCAAATTGAGAATCATGAATCATAGCCAGATTTTTTGTTGGATGAAATCTGTCAGTCTCTCCTTGAGTAGTAGATTAAATTCTATTGACTATAAGTAAGTAATAGAGAAACTGTAATACATTGGTGGGTCTTCTACCATGCAAACCACAGGTATTTCCTCCATCTATTGAAGGCAAATATGGGGCCATCTATACCAGAAGAGTATAGATCTTAGACCAAAATTTAAGAAAATCAGTGTTACAGTCTGTACTCTTATGTTTGCTCTTTTTAGAAAACTATGATAAATTTTGCACAAAACATGTCTTGTGAAGTATCATTTAAAACTCATAATCAGCTGAACATTATTGTCCTGGTAGAATATGTGTGGCAATACTGCATGAAAAGCTATACAATTCTACTGTAAGGCACTATTATATTTAGAAAAACCGCTTCAGACCAGTTTCACAGAGACAAAAGGCTAGCCAACCCCTCATTCAGATGTCAACCAAATCAAATGGACTATCACCTAGTTAAGCAGCCGCTCATTGACAGGAAGAAGGGTATGAGTGAGAAATTTACATATTGGCAAAGACACAATTGGGGGTTTCCATTCCCTAGACCTCCTGTTGCCAGAACTCCAGCTGGAGATAACCCACAAAGAGGAGAGAAACGTATAAGAATAGAGAACAAATCCCACAAATTGCCTCTCTCCTTCACTCCTCTCTGCTCACAGCAGCAACAACGCCAGAAAAAACACTGAACTGAGGAAGAGGTAAGTGACCTGAAGGCCTCTAGCCAGTAAAGAAGAGCATGTGGTGAGAAAAACTTTTGCTTTGAACTCATTTAGTTAAATTGGAAAAGATGGGGATTAATATAAAAATTGTAAGGAACTGGTTAAAGGGGAGACTACAATGGGTCATACTGAAAGATGAACTGTCGGGCTGGAGGGAGGTTACTAGTGGAGTTCCTCATGGATCGGACTTAGGACTGATCTCATTTAAGCTTTTTATCACTGTACTTGGCACAAAAAGTGGGAATGTGCCAATAAAGTTTGTGGATGACACAAAGTTGAAAGGTATTGCCAATACAGAGAAGGAATGGGATATCATAAGGGAAGATCTGCATGACCTTATAAACTGGAGTAATAGAAATAGGATGAAATTTAATAGAGGAAAGTGTAAGGTCATGCATTTAGGGACCAATAACAAGAATTTCTGCTATAAACTGGGGATGCATCAGTTGGAAGTGACAGAGGAGGAGAAGGACCTCGGTGTATTGGTTGATCACAGGATGACTATGAGTCGTGAATGTGTTGTAGCAGTGAAAAAAGCTAATACGGTCCTTGGATGCATCAGATGAGGTTTTTCCAGTACAGCTAGGGAGGTATTAGTACCATAATACAAGGCGCTGGTGATACTACATCTGGAATACTGTGTGCAGTTCTCACTTAAAAGATGAACTCATACTGGAACAGGTGCAGAGAAGGGCTACTAGGATGATCCGGGGAATGGAATGCTTGCTTTATGAGAGGAGACTCAAAGACCTTGGCTTGTTTAGCCTAACCAAAAGAAGTTTGTGGGGAGATATGATGCTCTCTATAAATACATCAGAGGGATAAATACCAGGGAGGGAGAGGAATTATTTAAGTTTAGCACCAGTTTGGACACAAGAACTAATGGATATACACTGGCCATCAGGATATTTAGATTTGAAATTTAGATGCAGGTTTCTAACGATCAGAGGAGTAAAGTTCTGGAATAGCCTTCCAAGGGGAGCAATGGGGGCAAAAACCTACCTGGCTTCAAAACCGAGCTTGATAAATATATGGAGGGGGTGGTATGATGGGACAGTCTAATTTGGCAATTGACTGACCTTTGACAACTGGTGGTAGATATGCCAATGGCCTGTGAAGGGATGTTAGATGGGGTGGGTTCTGAGTTACTACAGAGAATTGTTTCTTGAGTGTCTGGCTGGTGAGTCTTGTCCACATGAACCATATTTGGGGTCGAGAAGGAATTTTCCCCAAGCAGATTGGCAAAGGCTCTGGGTTTTTGTTTTTGTTTTGCCTTCCTCTGTAGCATTGGGCATGGCTCGCTTGCTGGTGGATTCTCTGTACCTTAAAGTCTTTAAACCACGATTTGAGGACTTTAATAACTCAGTCATAGGTCAGGGGTCTATTACAGGAGTGGATGGGGGAGGTTCTGTGGCCTGCGTTGTGCCAGAGGTCAGACTAGAGCATAGACTAGAGCTAGAGCATAGCCGCGTGCAGGGAAGGTGTGGTGTGTCGAAAACTGTATGAAAATTCTAAGCTAAAATTTTAAAGGCCCAAGGTTTTGTCCTGATCCTGATTGCAGGCTAGGGGATTTTGCAGAGACGCATATGTTCTGGGCTTAGCAGAGTCACTCAGCATCCAGACAGCCTTGACTATGGGGAGGTGAATTTTGCTCTCTCTCTCACACACAATGTTTTTTGGGGGGTTGTGTGTTATCGTTCTGCATTCTAAGAAATATAACAGTGTAAAGTTGCAATCTTGCAGCAAGAGTATTTCTGTTTTTATCTTACTTCCTTGTGTGCATGGCATGAACATAACAGAGAAAGAATTGGCATAAGGTGGCCTCACAAGCTCATGCGTCCACTCCTTGTGTCCCTGCTGGGCAGGGAAACATCTAGGTTCCCTGTCCTGTCTCTGTGGAGAAAGTGGTAGGTGAAAGAACCAGCAACCTCCATCTACAGAGCAACGACTGAAATAGAAGGCAATGACTGGGAGATTAAAGGGTCAGGTCTCTTCCAACTCTTCACTGCCCCTTCCCCCAAATGACTGCAGGACCCTCCCCTCAACTTTTTGTATTTGGTGCTTCCTAATGGGTGGAAATGGGGGAATGAGGGAGCTGGTGACCGAGAGGGCGATTTCGAAAGGGGTTGTGAAGCTTCACAAGGGGTCATATCTTGTCAGTTCTGGGTCCTGGTTTAAATGAATCCCCCAGAAAACACTGAGGTGTCAAAGTCATCTACAGAATCTTTAGAAATGTTCCTACATATTTTGACTTCAGTTTAAGCCCAGTTACTTTTTGTTCTCTCCTCCCTGAGAAAATAAGACAAATCCTGAGAGGCACTTAACAGCAGTGAATACCATTGGCTTCCACGTGATTGATACATTAACATTTTATGTCTGTATTTTACACTGTTATCATTAAGGCTGATATTTGTTATGGGGGATAAAAAAAAGGAAAACTAGTGGCTTTCTTCCATCACTAACTTTAAAATTCCTCAGTTTACATTTATAGGAGGGAAAAAAAACTTAACCATACTTTCCTACACACAGTATTTTCATGTGATTCACTTTATTTCTCATTTTTAAAAGGATTTTAACCCTCTTTGTAATGTGTTTTGATGCATGACATTAGAGAAATTCCCAAAATACATGTAAAATACTGATAGAAAATGTACAAAACAACTACAAAAACCCACAGTTGCTTGCCCGGTAGAGCCGTGTTCTGGAATTCCGGCCTGCGCCAGGGGCCTCATCTGAAGTCAGATGGGCTTTGGACCAGACAATAGATGTTTGCTAGGTGGAAACATTCATATTGTAACTTCCTGCAGGCAGGAACTTCTCAGTTGTATTTCCCCAAAATCCTCCCAGATTATTATGGTGTTTTACAGATAAGGATCACTATAATTAACAAATTGCACCATCCACCTTATAAATGTCACTTGTTTCAAAACAAGTTTTCAACAGATCAGCATATCACCAACCCCAGCACCCTATAAATAGAAAGAGTGTCCCTCTCCTGTCTATCTTGGAGTCTCTTTTCTCAAGTGACACTGAGTTCCTGGCCAAACTACAGCCATGAAGATACTTTACCTTCTTTTTGCTGCACTTTTCTTGGTCGTGCAAATTGGTGCTCAAGGTAAGATATTAATCAAATGAAGGGAGATTATAGAAGGATATTTTTGAGCATTTACTAAGTTTGCCTAAAATTTTGTGTCATTTTCCTCCCAATTCTTTTGCTAAAGAGCTGCAGTGCTTACATGGTTTATAGCAGATACTTGAAATATAACTGGGCAATAGTCCTGGGGTCAAAAAGGTGCCTTCAATGTGCCTATGAAAATCCATTCAGATGTGGTGGTACTATGATCTGGAACAATATCCCTTATATTGTATTTAATAAGGTCTCTCCAGGATTGGTTCTTGGTCCTTCACTGTATAACATTTTTATCAGTGACCTAAAGGAGATCATAAACTCACTGATAAAGTTTGCAGATGACACAGAAATTAGGGGAGTGGTAAATATTGAAGAGGACAGTTCACTTATACAGAGTAATGTGAATCGCTTGGTAAAATGAGTGCAAGCAAATGATATGCATTTTAAGAAGGCTAACTCTAAATGTGAACATCTAAGAACAAAAAGTGCAGGCCTTACTTATAGGATGCGAGATTCTATCCTGGGAAGCGGTGACTCAGGAAAAGATTTGGGGGAAAGTGCTGGATAATGAGTAGAACATGAGCTCCTGGTGTGATGCTGAGGCCAAAAGGGCTAATGCAATTCTTGGTTACATAAACAAGGGAATTTTGAGTAGTAGAGATGGTATTTTCCTTCTGTATTAGACACAGGTGTGATCACGGTTGGGATACTGGGTCTCATTATGGTGTCCAGAAGTCAAGAAAGATGCATGTGGATGTTATTTAAAGGATACATTGGTTGCAATGCCTCTCAATCAAATTTAGCCCTGCCAGCCCTCTATCAGCTTGGGTGCCTCCAACAAACTTGCGCTTTCATTCCCTCCCACCACCAAGGTAGCCCTGAGACCAAACAGAACCAAACATCTGTGTGCATCACATTCAAGATCTCTCCTCTTCCTTTTGCCTCGCCCGATGAAAATATAGTTTGTTCTAGGGGATGATGAACCAGGTTGGGAACCAGGAGACCATGAATTAGATTTGAATTTCTTCCGCTCACTGGTGTTAATTATTCAGAGCTTTTATATCCCCTTATTATTAATTGATGTTTTACATCCCAATGGGAAAGTATACAGTCTGGGACTAAAACCCCAATCTTGAATATGGCAGATCATTGTCTCAATCTCTTATATACAGTGTCCCCCAGACATAATCAGTCATATTTTTTAAGCTTGACTTCCATACTGGCAATGCCTTTGTGCTGGATTGAAACAGGTTCTGCAGAAATGACAATGCATCTGTATTATTTATTCATTTCTTTATTGAGTTACCACCTAGGATCCCCAGTCATGGAATGGTATCCCATTATGACAGGCTCTATGCTAATGATCAAGACAGATACGCTCCCTGCAACAAAGAATTTACAGTTCATGTTTAAGACAAGAGAGAAAACACAGATAGCTGGATCACAAATGAAACAGTACCATTTAGTTTTTGGGCTGATGTCAGTGGGGAGTAAATACTTTATGAAATCGCAGCTAAAATCCAGTTTAAAATATACTAATCTAAATATCCCAGAGGCTGAGGTGATCGGCACTTGGGTGACATTTTCACCAGCACCTGCTTGTCTGGCATGTCTTCACCTAGCAATTGGTCAAGAAGAAAATGAATACGAATCTTCTCAAGAATGTTTGGGCAGAGTCTCACAGACCTTGGGGAATTCACATTTGAAGGGACTTGTTCAAACCTTTCTGTTTTTAAATGTCACAGCCATTCAACCAGTGCTGAGCTGAGCTGAGCATTTGTGATCTTGCTTGGTACATCTCTGTTAGGAGTCAGAAAGAGTCAAAAACCACAAAGGGAAGGTGGCGATGCAGGCGGCTACCTGCTTTCCTATCCCTTAACGGTGGGGGCGGGGGACTCCGTTTTAAGGTTCTGAAGTGTGCAGCCAGGAAGCCAGCTCATCTGTGTACTGAATTCACTCTGTTCTCTTCTTAGGGGCAACCACTGAATGGGCAGAGAACTGCAGTCACTTAAGTACTATGAACGAGCTAGTAAAATGGAGTCCAGGAGGATAATTGGGCTGATTTGTCCAGGTCTCAGTGAACGGAAAATTCATTAAATGAGAAATGCCCGTCATGCTGCAATCACAATTCTTTGATCCTGGTGTGTGAATGAAAATCATAACTCTTTTTTGTTTTGTGTTTTTGTGCAGATTCTGACCGTGTTCCCATTGGACTAATAATAGGCCCTGCGATATGTTTGGCTCGTGGAGGTAGATGCTACTTTCGCCGCTGTCCTGGTGGTACTTCTCAGATTGGAAGGTGTGCTCCGTTTGTCCCTTGCTGTAAAAGAAGGGTAAGTTCAGAATTCTACAAGGGAGACTTTACTGTGTGAACAGTAATATTTGTTTTTCTCCTTTATATATCCCAGGTGTTTTTTAATGCTCTTGGAGGCTTTGCACACAAGGAGGCTCCTTGGCTCCCCTGATTCTGGACTGTCTGGGGGCTGGCTTGCTCACAGATGCCTTACCCTGCAGCCCATGGGCACTCCGCAGCCTGTGGGAGCATCATAATTCTCACTGCTGTAGAGGTTGCCCTTCTGAGAATGTGATAACATATAGCACCATCTCCAGCACCACCCCAAGACAGCGTTTTCAAGGAGGGCAGTATAGGGCCAGTTATGTCATGCATTCAACCATATCTGGTGTTGAATGTGTTTGACACAAGTTTCTCTCACTCATGGGACATGTCAGCCATGCCTTGCTCATACATTGGGGTAACTCTCCTCCAACCCCTTTTATGGCCCCCTATATGTCACGGGAGCATCATAATATGGACAGGGTAGCAGGGAAGAGGAGGAGGGCTAACTTTGTTAAAGGGAAAATTACTTAAGAATGAAGCAGACAAAACCAGCCTAGGAGGATGTAATAGACTTAGACTTCTGTAAGGCGCTTGACTTGGACTACACAACAGTTTGATTAAAAAATTAGAAGGATATAAAATTAAAAGCGCACAAATGAAATGGATTCAAACATGGCTAACTGATCAATCTCAATGTGCAATGGTAAACGGAGAATCATCATGAATCAGGTGTGCTTCTAGTGGGGTCTCCTGCAGTGATTAGTTCTAGCCCTGTGCTGTTAAATTTTTTTATTAATGACATGGAATAAAATATAAAATTCTAAATGATCAATTTCTAGACCACAAACTATTGGGTGCATTGCAAATCTGCAGCTTTTCCTTTTGCTTTTGTGATTTGCTGGATGTACCGTAAGTGATACAGGATGCCCAGCATGCTCAAATTAATGATGCAGCAGGAACAGGTTCCAGAGAAGCAGTTGGTAAGAGAAAAGACTGTCCCAGTTACTAAAACACCAGAGAGGAAACTTGAGGGCGGGGGATGTGAAGCAGGAAGCTCCATGGAAGCAACTGCAGTGCTGCTCTCCTAGCTGGTTCTCTGAACATGCACCAGGAAAAGCTCTAGCATGGAAGTGCCTCTAGCATAGTGTCAGGCTTTAGGCTTACAAGACCTGGGAGGCAGAAGAGGAATTTCCACGCATTCTTCAAGAATAAGGCACTGATCATGGAATTTATGTATTAGTTGTTTGAATTTTTGCTATGGACATAAGCGTGTTTGATAGGAAAACAGTGCATGGATGTGTCACATTGTTCTACACTTTATATATATATATATATTTTTTAATTTTTTATGTCACATGGTTAGTCAAAAATTTTAAAATTCACAATTTTGATTAAATGCCCTTAAATGGCATTTCAAATTTCTATATGTTTATTTATTTATTTTAAGTTTGATTAACATTTCAATGAAAACTTGTATCAAATTTACAGCAGCTCCAATATTTAATTAGCTGTGATTCTTTAATTTTTTTAATTTCCCACTTAATTTATTTTGTGTGGTTGTTCTTTACATTTCTAGAATATTAATAGGAAGGGATTTTTAAAATATATATACAGAGAGAGAGAGAGAATCTGCCTTCTTGACTATAGAGTAAGGGGCAAAGGGAGGGGAAAACCTTGTTCAGAAGTTGAGAGTCTATACATGGTAATCCAAATAGGCAGCCAGCCCAGATGTTTAGCGATAGCTGACTATCTTCATTAATTCTCTGTAGCAGAATGTTGTTATAGGAAAAAGGAATCCCCTGCTCTGGAGTTAACTAGGAATATCTGCACTCACCATTCAGGGAAAGGGAAATTTCTACTTCGCCTTTGATTTGAAAGTAAATCTAACAATGTCCTTGTTTTATGGAAATAAACACAGAATCTGAATGTTTCTTTCCTTTTCGCTTTATTAAAAGTGAGCGATGGCAGCAGATTTGTCTGTGAAGGATCTCTGGGAATCTGTGAGACGACGCTTTCCTTCTAAAATCATCGGATCCTCTTCATCTGGGCTGTAAAGAATCTTGGGATCTGGAGAAAATCCACAGGGGAGTCTTTGTAGCATGCAGAATGACTTGTTTTTCTCCTTCTAATAAAACTAACTAGTTGTGGTGGTGTATTGCTGAAACAGATGTGTGAGTGTTTTCATTGGCGCACAGTGGCTGTGTTGCTGTTTCTTTGCCATAAAAATCCCTTTCTTTTTTCTTTATATAATTATAAACAAATAAAAAAGAAGGCCCTTATCATATATTAAATACACCCAGGGGTTCCCTACACCAGGGAACGTATATATACAGTTTTTTACAAACAGTTGTAAGGGTTGGTTTACTATTGACACATGCCTCACCACTGGTTGTTCTGTTACCTCTACCTTACCCTCCTGCTGGGGCTAGGCTTTGGACCCCCACTCTGGCCCCCTGCAAAGAAACATTTTTTGTTGAGCCCTAACAGACTCATTCCACATGTGGCTCCAATGCAGAGCCATTCCAGGCTCGCCCAACTCACTTTCAGCTGGCCACACCCGAAAGGAATTTTCCTTGCTTACAGCCATGGGTGGATCTTTCCCCACCCTGTAAGGCAGGTAATTTATCAACACCCCCACTTGCTAGTTCACTGGGTTCCAAATTAACTGCTATCCCTTTCCAGTCTGGACTAGGTTCTAAAGAGATATCCACCATTTTCACTAGCATCTCATAAACAGGGTTCTGATGTTCCTTTATTGCCAATCTCTGACCCCATATAGTATCAGATGTACCTGAGTTCAGTAAGATATTATAAGATATATTCAAGGCATTCAGAGGTGAGAGTTTGCCTACCACCCCCTGTTTTCCCAAGAGATCAACAGCACATCTGTCCTGCTGCGTTGCTTTAGCTGCCCAAATTTCCCTTTGAAACTGAGGCGCTATTTGCTCACTTACAGAGCTAACAGCCTGGAGACATTCAGGTTCCAACCTCATTGTCTCCCCACTAAAATGATTAGGCACAGCCATTTGGTTACAGGGCTGTTTAAGCTCTCTAAATATCTTCACCCCATCTGGAACCTTTTCCAAGGCATCCAAACTGAACTTTTCTAAAACAAAGTCAGTGGATTCATTCACATTTGAAAAACCTTGGCAGTTAGAAACTAAACCACCTTTCCCCACATCTAAGCTGTCCCGTGACTCATCCTGAGCTGAGAAGTTGGGTCCAGTCACAGTTAGACTGTGTGGAGTGTAATGCCCACGTTGATACTTCACAGCACTTCAGTCTTCCTTGTGTTCCCCTTGGCTCTGAAACTGTTCCCCTGCCAGAATCTCTTCTCTTGTGCCAGAGCTTCCAGAAATGGCCATGTGCAGCAGGTTCTCCTGTAGGAATGGAAATGACAGGAGAAATCCCCCAAAGATTTAATTGTGCTTCTGGGACCCCAAGAGCTCTGAGAGATTCCCCCAAACAAGTCCATAGTGAGGAGTACAGAGGAAATCAGGCTGGGACGCTTTAAAAGGGCTGAGGTCTTGAGGTTAAAGGGACCTGATTTCAGTCTAGAAGTAATTACATGGGGAACAAATCTTTAACAATGACAATCTTCAGTCTAGCAAAACAATATGTGTAATATGATCCAATGGCTGGAAGTTTAAGCTAGACAAATTCAGACTGGAAATAAGATGTAATTTTTTAATAGTGAGGGTAATTAACGCTTGTAAAAATGTACCAAGAGTTATGCTGGATTCATCACTGACAATTAGTACATCAAGATTGTATTTTTTCTAAAATATATGCTTTATAAATTATTTGGGGGATGTTCTAGTTTAAAATTGAAAAGACTATTGAAAAATATAGTTGGAATTTGAAATTATGTAAAGAATTAAAAAAAAAAATACACTGCAGAACTGTGACACTCACATCCATGTACAGCTGTTCTGTCAAACACAGTTTCACCCACAGCTGGAACTAAAATGAGAAATACGTACGTAGGCAATAAATAACGAATTCTGAGAGAATGCAGGGACACTGCAATTCTATCTCAAGACTGACCCTATTCCCGTGGCAGCTACATGCTAGCGACCCTGCCTGCTGACAGCACGGATCTCTGGGCACGCTCAGTGAGCCAGTCAGGAGGCAGTCCTGCAGCTGCTAGCATGGCCACTCCAGCCTAGGTCCCTGTGCCAAACTCTAAGGCTTTTCTTTTTTGTATACTACAGTGTCTAAAAAGTCTGTTATCTTCTCAAAAAAGAAGATCAGTTTGGTCTGGCACGATCTACCTTTTGTAAAGCCATGTTCTATTTTATCCCAATTACCATTAGCCTCCATGTCCTTAACTACTTTTCTTTCAAATTTTTTTCCAAGCCCTTGCATACTACTGAGGTCAAACTAACAGGCCTGTAGTTACCCGGATCACTTGTTTTCCCTTTCTTAAAAATAGGAACTATGTTAGCAATTCTCCAGTCATAAGGTACAGCCCCTGAGTTAAGAGATTCAGTAAAAATCCTTGCTAATGGGCTTGCAGTTTCAGCTGCTAGGTCCTTTAATATTCTTGGATGGAGATTATCCACCACACCTCCTCCCCGATTTAGTCCCATTCAGCACTTTGAGATTTGCTTCTACCTTGGATGTGGTAATTTCTACCTACATATTCTCATATCCATTAGCCATTCTACCACTTTCCCCAAGATCAGCATTAGTCTAATTAAAAACGGAGGCAAAGTATTTCTTTAGATATTTGGCCATGACTAGATTATCCTGAACCTCCACCCCATGCTCAATGATTAGCGGTACCACTTCTTCTTTTTCTTCCTATTTATATGGGCATAGAACCTTCTACTGTCGGTTTTAATTCCCTTTGCAAGGTCCAACTCTACTTGGCTTTTGGACTTTCTCACTTTATCTCTACGTGTTCTGACCACCCGGAGGTAGGTTTTCTTGCTGATCTACCCCATCTTCCATTCCTTGTAGGCTTTCTGCTTTCCCTTTATCACCTGGGTGAGATGCTTACTCATCCAGCTTGGTCTACAACCCTTGACTTTGAATTTTTCCCTCTTCCTTGCGATGCAGGCTTCAGCTAGTTCCTGCAACATTTACTTGAAGTAATTCCAAGCCTCCTCCACCTTTAGATCCATGAGTTCTTCAGTCCAGTCCACTTTCCCAATTTATTCCCTTACTTTTTGTAAGTTAGCCCTTTTGAAGTCAAAGACCCTAATCACAGATCTATTTCTGTTTATCCTTCCATTTAGTTTGAACTGAATTAGCTCATGGTCTCTTGAACCAAAGTTGCTCCCTACAACCTGTTCTTCTGTGAGTTCCTCACTACTCACCAATACCAAATCTAAAATGGCATTCCCTCTTGTTGGTTCAGTCACTAGCTGATGAAGGAATCTGTTAGCTATCACATTCATGAAAATCTGGGCCCCATTATTACCACTAGCACTTGTCCTCCAGTCTACATCTGAGAAGTTAAAGTCTCCCATAATCACACCGTTTCCACTAGTATTTACTTCATTAAAAGCCTTAAAGAGGTCTCTATCCATGTCCAAATCAGATCCCGGTGGTCTGTAGCACACCCCAAGCACTATCCCAGGGGAAGCTCTAGTAGCTTTCTTCCCCAATGTGATTTTCGCCCAGACACACTCTGTCCTATCAATTCCATCACTTCTAATTTCTTTACACTCTACCTCATCATTGATAGACAATGCTACTCCACCACCTTTGCCTTCTTATCTGTCTTTCCTAAACAGCACATACCCTTCAATACTTGTACACCAGTCATGACGACTATTCCACCATGTTTCTGTTATCCCTATATTATCTGGTTTCACTTCCTTTACCTATCGCTCTAGTTCTTTTATTTTGTTACCCGGGCTCTTCGAGTGGGTATACAAATATCTTAATTTTTCCTGGTTGGCTCCGCTCACATTCCTTACCTGATTTGGCACAGTCACTGTGTTTAGCAGAGGGGGAATTGATTGCTGATGCTCCAAATCCTCCAAGCCAGCATGAGATACATGAGGTGTAATGGAGAGAAGATGTCAATTATCTGAAATCCACCTGACACACCCATACTAGGCCCCCTGGAGATGTCACTTAATTCACCAACCCTGTCCTCATTCTCCCAGCTCTGAAACCCTCCCTACACAATTCAAACGGCCTCAACCCTTCCAGCTTCCCAAATCCCATTAAGGCCACTCCCATCTCCTCCTAAAGCTAAGTGTCCCTCAGAGGATGTGAGAGCTGATAAACTGTGTACAGCGGGGAAGGGAGAGGATCCAGGACTTATCCACATTTCTAAAGTGTTTTTCACTGGCACTCCTGCCTCCCTTATGCCAGTTTCACACCAGTGTAACTATGATGGATTCAGTGGTGTTTCTCCTGATTTATATCGGTCAGCATAACAGGGAGAAGAATTTGGTCTGCTCTGAAGAGGCAGGCAAGAGAAGGAAAAGAAGAAACCGGGAAGAGAAGAAAAGAGAAGAAGAGAAGGAAGAGAAGGAACCTGGAGGTGGGGCTGTTTTAGCGCACAGGGAAGGTTTAGGTGCTATGGAGCATCAAAGTGGGGCTAACATATTATATAGTCAGACTGTGACTGAATCCAGCTCCAATAATAACACAAATCAGAATGATCTGAAAATGGCGCAGAGACTGAATACAGATCTGCACACATGAACGCATCGAAACATACGGAGATGTTTAGACTATTGTCTGTAAACACCCATGTGTGGCGTTAACATGCAATAGGGACTTCTTAGGGCATTTTATTTTAATTTTATGGAGGTAAAACAAATGTATTTCTAAAAAGAACAATAGAAACAGCCTTCAACCCCCGCCTCCACTCAACTGTGACACACGTGTCCATTCCAGCAATATGATCTCATGCCAACTTGCTTTTATTGAACGTAAAGTGACAAATGGGTGACACAAGGGCTGTATTCTGGAATTATGCCATCTCACAAGGTTCTTTACAGCCCAGAACAATGGTGATTCTAATTTCCATTGAAGCACGATCCAATGATTTAAGAAGCAAGGCATCATCTCCCAGATTTCCAGAGATCCTGCCTACACAGCCAGTCCCGCCTTTGCCTATTCAAAGAAGAGAGAGACTCAGATATATTGATCTGCATAACAACAGGGATAAAATGACAGCAGGAATTGCCCAGTCAATAAATAGTGAATGCAGATGTTTCTTGGTTAACTCCAGAGCAGGGAATTCATTTTCCTTCCTGAAAGATTCTCTGAAAGTTCTAATTGGGATAGTTAATAGTGACACAATGCATCCCATGTACTCCCTTATGGTGTGATTGTGTATCATTCATGTTCAACCTTATAGTGTAACTCCATATTATATAATGCAAAGTGTGTCATGTAAGGTATTTTCGGAATGCTCATGACAAGCTGAACATTATTGTTACAGAAGCATGTTTCTTGCAATGTCATGGGTATGGTTATGAAGCTCTGCTATGTAATACTCCCAAGTGTGTGTTTCACATGGCTTGAGTAGATCCAGGCAAACTCTAAAAGCAGCTCGTAATTCACACCTCACTGAGGCACGCATATAACAATATAGCTCTTCCAGAAGTAATGGATTGGCCTGCACAGCTGATAAGGTGATGCTCATTTCATTCAACTGGAGGAAACCATGCTGGACATTGCCAATTACCTGACCCTACGGCAGTGTTTCTCAATTAAATTTGGCCGCGGAACCCTTTTTAACTTCTGTGGGGCCATGAGATACCCTCCGCTGAAAAATCTGGGACATCTTCCCCTTTTCAGCGGTGTGGTATCGTCTGTTTTCGGCAGCGCGCGCTGTCAGCTGTTCGACCGCGCTGTCAGCTGTTTGGCGGCGCTATCACCTGTTCAGCAGCACACACTGTCAGCTGTTTTTGGTGATGCGATTTCAGCAGCTTTCAGTGGCGCGGTTTCAATTTTTCGCGGAACCCTGAATTTCATCTTGCTGAACCCCAGGGTTCCACAGAACACCAATTGAGAAACAATGCCCTAGAGGATCGTGAAGGAACAGGTTAAAGGCAGAGGCATGAGCAGACTCAGTGAGGTCGAGCAGCTGTGCCCTGACGACAGCTAGTTGTTCCCCTAGTGAAGCAGACCTGCTAGTTTAACAGAGCTAGATTCTGCCACTCTTACATTTACACAAGAAGAACTGCCGCTGCACACCTTCAGTGCTTCAGATATGCCACCTGTTAATGCATGTACTGCTGAAGTCATGTGTAAATACCAAAACAAGCAAGCAAGCAAGCACGCAAACAAACAAAACCAAAAACACTACTAGGCAGTGATTGTCTTTAAATCCTACAGGAGGCGCTTGATGGAGAAGCATGATTATGAAAGGCCTTGCAAAACACACACATCTAGGCTTATTGAAACATGCTGTGAATGGTCCTAGACATGCCTGAGATTTTATGGTTGTTGTTTTTTCCCAAAATTCATCACCATCCAGTCATTTTGCACTAAACTGTTAGAATACAGCTTTATAATCTGTTACAAAGTGAAACTCTTGCTTCAGTGGTATAAGCAAAAAACACACAGTTTTAGCTGACAGAGCTGGGGTCTTGTAACTGTCTAGGGTCAAATACAGTGCTGCCTCTTTTTAAAGAATTTCATAATTTTTCTAGGGAAGAAAACGCTGTCAGGGGGGTGTCCGTATTAGTCACAAAAAAAATCTCCCTCGATCTGCTCCACCAGGCATAAGCCAAGACAATGTTCACGTGGTTGGTTGCTGGTGCCTTGACCACCATAGGGGTGTCTGAAACACTCAGCTTCCTGGGAGCCAGTTACAAGGGAACATTTCTAAGAAATTCTCTTTCATGTAAGAGTCCATTGAGAAAACCTGTGATAACTGTACATAGTCCATATTCACAAGCAGTCAAAGAACACTTCTCTGATTTATTTTTATATTGTCAAAAATGCCATAAATAATCACAATGACTGTGACTGTCAAAGCCTTCCTAAAACATATTTCCGCTCTCAAGTTCCCTGTTTTAATCAGGGGATAGTGTTCCGAGCCTTCCTATTTGAGGGACAGGCCAAAGACAAACAGTTCCCAATTTCCCAATCCCTGCTCATAATCAAATCAATGACAATTTTTGATCTTTTAGCATCGTGCAAAAGAAGAGGAGGTTTTTTTAGATTCTGACATTTTAATACACTATATGGATGCGGCTGTTCTTTTATATTGTTCGTATTTTTCTCTTTGTATTCATAGAAGACATTGAATAAAAAGGAATTAAACTGAATAGCAGAAAGATGGCAATGTAACAAGAGGCAAAGCTCACCCCATATCATTGTAGGCTGGCTCCTGACTGACTGCTAAGCCCAGATCACACAATTCTCTCGCCTGCAAACAGAACTAGGAGCACTTAAAGTGATAGCTAACAATTGTAATACACATTTCAACAAACCACACATTAACCACAGCTGGCGATGCTCCATCTGGGTCCTCTCCAGCTGCTGACTGGAACCCAAAGATCTGCCCTTAATTGGCACCTGGCTGTCACACTGATAACCATGCCTGACTTAGGGAGAGGCTGAAGAACATGGGTGTCTGAGGTGGGGATGAATGAACTGCTCCACGTAAAATAACAACCAACCTCTGGCACAAAAAATTAAAAACGCCTCCTCTTCCCCTTTTACTGCTAATTAACGTCACCTTGACATCTTTTCTGAAACAGCTGGAAGTTGGAATGAACCTTGGCTGAACTTAGAGGAACATTCACTCACCCACTTTCGACCACCTACTCATTGGAGGCCCCAGAGAATGTCTCTGACAAATGTGTGTAACCCTGAGCTGAAGGGGTGGGGGTTGGATGACTCTTTAAATAGGAAAGATTTTCTCTCAGCCACTAAATGGTTGTTAATAATAAAAGACAATAAACAAAGCATTTTAAATTCTTCTTAGTACCTGTGGTATCCCAATATTGCCATTTTTCTCTCTATATATCTGTCACACAGTATGTGTTTCTTTATCTGGCCATTTACCTTTTACATGGCCATTTACCTTAAGATATCAGAAGACATAAAAGCTCAGTGGATCCTATCACAACAAAAAGGATTGGGAAGGAGGGAATCCAGGCCTCTTGCGGGGAGGAGGGCAATGGGGTGTGTGTGTGTTTCTTAGATAAAGGAAGTGAGAGACAGAGAGAGTGAGGCAGAGATGGGTTAAATGGCCTGACTTTTGGAGTCTTCCCTTGTTGCGTTTTGAAGAATCCCCAGACACCCACTTGAGTTTCCTTAACAAAATACCAGAGAAAGACCTAAGTAAATAAAATTTTCAAGAGGTTTGGACTCTTCCACGTACGCTAATCAGGTTAAAAGCTACCTCTGTTCTGAGCGATGCTCAACACAGCTCCATTTCCACACAGAGGCAGATCCTGATACACCAAGATTTAATTTCTCCCTGCATCCAGCACTGTGACCATCCACAAAGAAGCTGTTGCCTCTATAGCAAAAATATTTATTTGTGATGTAGCTGCTTAAAATTTTTATTATCAACCAGTCAACAGCTCATTCAACCAAGCAGGGTCATGGGAGGCTCATGCAGTAATAAATTGGTACATGGAGGATACAAATGTGGTGCCTAATGTTGTCAGTTGGCAGCGTGTGTGTTCTCTAATGTGCTGTACTGACTCTTTTCAGGTAACCAGCCAAGCAGACCTTGATGAAACTACCCAGAAAGACCACAGGTGTCTTTAGTGACAAAGGCGCTTGGCCATTTTGATTGCTGACAAAGCACGGTAGAAGCGCAATGGACCAGCTCAGTCAGTGGCAGGACTTTCCATTGTCCCTTCAGCCAGACAAAGGCTTATGCCGAGGCATTCCAACATTTATATGCTGAGACAAACAATCTGGGATAAACAATTTACGTTTCACCTTACATGTTCCATGCCATCTTTGTTACCTCCCCTTCTACCTTTCTCCTGATGTTTCAAACAAAACATCCCCATTCAAACCATGTTACCGTGTGCTAGGTCGGGGTGTCCTTGTGGTAGCCTGCTGGAATATGTTTGAAGCAGTACTAGCAATACTAGTGCCCAGTTCATGTAACGGACACTGAACTAGCAGGCAAGCGTCTGCTTTTAACAGAGCCTGACCACCAGGCCCCAGGTTCCAGGCTTTGTCTTCCTACTACAGCTAACAGCACCCACTCAGCCTGGGGCAGGGTAGGATTGGCTAGCATTGATCACAGCACCCCGACGGCATGACAAGGAGAACACAGTGTACAATGACTAGATACGCGGCCTGATTCTGCCACCCTCCCTAGCAGTGAACTGTGAACTGTGGCATTGAAATCGTTAGGGCTGTAGGCGGAGTGCAGCATGACGTGATGTAAGTGTGCGAAGCACACACCTTGCTGCCAAGCGTCTCCCCAGATAGATCTGTTTCCTGCAATTCCTCACTTGGCCAAAGCCTAATGAAGTCAGTGGGAGTTTTGCTGCGGATTTCAGTGGGCATTGCACCATGCAATAGATTTTATCAGATGAAATTTCCTCAAGGCAGGGACTGGTCAATTGTATTTCCCTGAAAGCACCAGGGTGGTGATGTATAAATAACAGTAAATATAATTAACATATAAATATAATTCTGTAAATATAATTACAGCACACATTTGATAAATATCATGTGCATCAAACATAATGTCTGCAGCTCATTACAACCCCCAGAGGGCTAGGAATGCAAAGGCAATATAACCGGTGTTGATGCGGAGTTTCAGTTGCTTGCTGCTACATCCTCCCCTTGAAGAAAGTTGAATTGAGCCAAACTGAAATTTCTGAAAACCAGACACAAGCCTCCTAGATCCTGGCACACACACAGAGAACAGCAAGAGGGGCTCAGACATGCCAGAGGAGTAAGGCCCCCATTGCCCAGCTCATATGAGAAGGGCAGGGAGGGTGATCAGATCCCCTAGTGGGGAAAGAGACCCCCTGATCTATGCATACACATGGAAAGAGAGAATGGGGATCTGACATGTGCCACTGTCTCTATTCTCCCACAGTCCCCTGCCACTCAACCCCACATCACCCTTCCTAGTTTCCTACGCCTCCACTTCCCAAAGCCTTCTCTGCCATCCCCATTTATCCCCAGCTGCATAATCTCCCTCTACTCACT
>NW_027133171.1:0-6521 GCF_026122565.2 Emydura macquarii macquarii
CTCTCCGATAATATTCATCCCGAGAATTCCCAATACCCTGTTATCCATTAAAGTCTTTTCTGAAGCTGCATCCTTGAGAATAAAGATACATTTCCTGGGACTCAGTCGACCCATGTACCCTACATCAGTTTCAAGGCACCCCAAAACAGGGATGGCTAGTCCATTAGCTGCCGTCAACTGTACAAATCGGGTATTGTGCATGGTTAGATCTCTGTCCTTTAGGTTGCTTTAGAAGTAGGATTCGGAAATAGTGGTGACTTCAGAGCCAGTGTCTATCAAGCAGCAGGTCCTCACACCTGCTATGGTTATCTCCACTGTCAAGCAGTCTCCAGATGCTTGACCACAGAGGTCATCGAACACACTAGCATCATCAGGGTCTTCCTCCTTACTGCTGGCACTCTGCCCTTTTCCTAGGGACAGCTGTAAAAACCCTCCTGTCCCCACCCAGCCTTCCCCTGGCAATGGGTTACTTGCTTCTGGTACCCCTTGGGTTTCAGTCGCCTGGGGCCCCGGTCTCTGTCTCAGTGGACATTCCCGGCTAGTGTGTCCTGGCATTTCACAAGTGTAACAAATGTACCTTCTCAGCTTGTCCTTCAGTGGGGATCTTTGGGGCCCTGAAGCCTGGGGTGCTTTAGTATACCAGTGGGGGTCTTTCCTTTCATCACCTCAGTCATCACTTTCAGCATCTCCCCCTGCTGGATTGCCATTTTCTGGACTGCTTCGCTTAAATTTTCTAGTGTAAACTGTGTTTGGGGCAGACCTTTTCCCCAGTAGTTGCATTCACTAGGCCCCCACTTCGTGTACGGGTATTAGACTTGGCTGTCTCTTCCACTAGAACTTCCTGTTCTTCAGATCATGTAATAGCAGCCTGCATTAGTTCATGGAACTTATTACCAGGTTCTTCCTTAAATCTCCTTTTCATTTCCCAGCAGAGGGAGTCATCTCGGAGCCCCAGCACTAACTGCTCTTTCAGAACCATATCTGGGCCTGTGACTCGTCTAGGGTCTTGCTGCTCCACCTTGCTCATTTTCTCCTGGAGATCATACACTTTTGCCTAGACAGTTTCACTGGGCTCCTGTTTTCTCTCAAAGAACTCCTTTAGTTGGGTTCCGTGGACTCAGAGTGGCCTGTAAGGCCTTAACTTTAGGAGTGTGGGTCTCTGGAAGCAGAGTAGTTGCCTCAGCCGAGGGGCGGGGGTGACCAAACAAGAATACGAACAGGGCTTTAACTGAAGAAATATGGCTCATTTATTTAGTCATTAATATCAAGTAAAGAGCATAAACGTAAACAATACAAACATGAAACCAAAGAAGGATACAAAGGCCTAATATTTTTCTATGCATGCAATCATTTCTCATAGTATACAATTCTACTATTGATCGTTTCATGTTTACAGACAGATGGTCGCTTGCAAACTCTCTCGTTTACAGACAGATGGTCATTTGTAAACTCCTTGTTACCTTATATAGACAGATAAACAGACAGATGGTCGCTTGTTATCTTAAAGCAAGTGTACTTTCATACGTTACCAAAAGCGCTTCTTTCCCTAAGCCCCTTGGGCCGAGTCGACTCTGATAAGTGTTAGCCATCCCTTGGATGCTGCTGGTTCATAGAAGGGCTCAGTCCAGCTACCGAGGATCCCAGCAGGCTGCAGTCCAAAGTGCCACTGACTTTTGGGGGTTTAAATACCCTCAGGCTGATCACCAAACTGATCAGCTTGATCAGTATGTAACCAACCAGTGAACAGTGTCACTTTTGCTATCAGTGTGTAACCAACCAGTGAACACTGTCACTTTTGCGGTCAGTATTTAACCAATCAGTGAGCATTTCTACTGAGTCATCCTGACTTGTAGGCACTTTCAAGTGTTACTTAGCTGGGTTTGGTCAGCTCTGGTCAGCTTTTGTTTTTATGTCTGCCTTCTATTTGTGCTGTGCTAGCATCAGGACAGCCCTTATCCGGTCTTTCCAGCCCTTTTCCCAAGCTATATACTTTACTATTCTATCTTAAAGCACAAAACCCATTAACTATTCTTTTTATAGTCTACGGATTCCAATAGGTACCTTGTCTCTGTACACTTCTAAGAGGAGTTCAAACACTTTTTCCACATCTGCTTTGTCTGCCTCTGCCATGAACTTTTCTGTGGCCTTGGCCTGGCCTTAAGGTGTTCCTCAGTGAAGTCCACATGATCTTCTTCAGGTACTCGTAGTACACACATAGCCGCCTTTGCAGACTTGATCCATTCCTCTACTGAAATGTCTCCTGGTCTAGTCGGGAAGCCGCTGAATTCTGCAACCTTCTGCAGATTGGCAGAGACCTGGGTGGGTTTCACCTTCCTGTGCAGCATGGGGCATGGGTCACTTGCTGGTTTAAACTGGAGATGGGTGGATGAAGTCTGTGGCCTGCGATGTGCAAAAGGACAGACCAGATGATCATAATGGTCCCTTCTGGTCTTAAAGCCTACAAGTCTAATACATAAATATCACCCTCAGAGAAGTTCCCCTTCTTTTATTGTTCCTTCTGCTATTGTACTGTCCAGACAACAGCTGGTTGGAATGTTTCAAAAATTGAAAATTAAAAACAAACTGAAATTTCTCTCCTTTCTTTCAACTTCTCTAGTGTGGACCCATCTTTACCCTGAGGTTGCTACCCAGCACTTCCAGCACTGATGCATCAAGCTGTGTCTTTGTGTGTGTGTTGTAGGACACCAAACTCATCTCTGAAAATAACCCTCTTTGGTTTATAAACACTTCCCTGAGCATGACATCATTAACATTTGACAATATTTTATCTCCACACGCTAATGAAATGCTAGTGGGTGGCTGTGCCTAGTCGTGGGCCTGGGTCATTCGTATACCCTCTTCTGAAAATTGTCCAGCTCCCTCATTGCTCTGGCCTGCGTCAGCTCCTTCCAGCCACAGAACCCTGGCCCTTTCAGAAGCAGGTGAGGCGCATGAGTCATGATCTTTTAGCTTCCCTCTAGTCAATCCATGCTTTTTTCCTTCACAATACTCCCAAAGTAAGCCCTGATCTACACTACAGATTTAGGATGATGCAAGGCAGCTTATG
Source organism: Emydura macquarii macquarii (assembly GCF_026122565.2). Classification (NCBI taxonomy): domain Eukaryota; kingdom Metazoa; phylum Chordata; order Testudines; family Chelidae; genus Emydura; species Emydura macquarii. The sequence goes on from NW_027133171.1 coordinate 3,068, forward strand.
CTGACCTAACTCTGTAAGTTTCTACCTTAAAATTTTGCTCTCACCGATGTAACGCGCCCACTACACCGACTTACCAACTCTACAAGTGGTGTAGAGTCAATGTCGATGTAATTTGGTCAATGCACTGTTAGTGTAGACACTTCATTGTTTACACTAACTATTGTTGGCTTTCAAAGCTGTCCCATAATGCCCCATGCCAACAGTTCAATTGGTGCAAGTGCTTCTGGTGAGGACACGCACCGCCAACACAAGGGGCAAAGTGTAGACATGCACAAGGATCTAATTACTGCAACAGCTGTATGCCTACAAATTAGGTTGACTTAATTTTGTGCTTTAGACATGCCCTAACATCATGTGCATTTCAGAGCACTTTAAAATATGTTCTTAAACCAGAAGTGTTCAGATTCAGTAACCACAGCATGTTGCTTTGAGCCATCAATCTATAGTGACTACGGAGTGCTTGCAAACTCCTGGTTTTCAACAGACCCACATTGTCACTGTACATGCACATTTCACTCTTCCAGGAGCGTCAACCCACATTAGCATTCTAAACTTTTCCTCAACAACTTTCTCAATATTGCTTCCCTAAAGGAGAACTGAGTGTGGTGCAGTAGCTGAGATAAATCCTGAGTGGGTTATATCAGCTTAGGGAGGATCAGAGTCACAGTCAGAGCCCAAGGTGTAGGAGGCAAAACAAATCTTAGCAGAATAAAAAAATGTTGATGTCACATGCTATTTTTAGGGGGACTTTATCTCAGGAAACACTTGCTCAAAGAACCCCAAATGTAGATCACTGATCCCGATGAAGCCATGCAAATTTCAAGACGATCCAAGTAAGCTCATTGTTTTTGAGTACTAAGAAAGTCATCCTTTAAACAGTAAGAGACTGAGCCTTAACTATAGCAGAAGTGCCACTCCACTATAGTGGGGGAACTGAGAAACAGGGAGGGTAAGCGGCTTAACCCAAGCCACAGAGCAAAGCATTGTTAGGCAGGATTGCAACCAAGAAATCCCTCTCTTTGCTGTAATCAAAAACCAACAACCTCTGACCCATTGCTGAACTGTATTTTCTCTGAAGTGACGTTACATTTTTCATTCTGACAGATTTGTGTGACCAAGAACTGAGAATTGTCCTTGTAGGTAAACCTGGACTGGCAAAAGTGTGACAGGAAACACCATCCTTAGTGAGAAAGTGTTTGCTTCCAAACTGAGAGCACAGACAGTAAAAAATACAAATACAAATACAAATACAAAATATGGCAGTAGGATTTGAGATGGGAAGACGGTTCTAGTGATTGATACTCCTGCAATTTTGTATCCAAAGATCTGTAGTGCAGACGCTTATCAAGAAATTGGTCACTGTATCATGCTGTCTATCCCAGGGCCCCACGCTTTGATGCTGGGGACCCAGCTGGGCCGTTACACTGAAGAAGACAAGGAAGCAGTGAAGTGAATACAGGAGATTTTTGGAGTTAAGGCCATGAGATACATGATCATCTTGTTCACCGGAAAAGAAGATTTAGGGACTTTAGAGAATGGAGACTCATATTATGCTGGTGTATTACATTTCAAGGAAGAGGATGTGCTCAGTTATGATAAGCAAAACTTTGAAGAAAAATGAAGAAACAGTGAAACAGCACATAAACAACAAGAAGACAGCAGAAGCTGAGCTTCCTGGTGTATTACACAGAATTAGGACAGCATGTAGTTGTGTGAGAGCAGTTTATCTGTGGATGTGTGTGATTTTTGTGATTGCTATATTTAGGAGAGGATGGAGGTGGGTTGTTTCATTGTATAATTATGGGTTGGTTAACGATGATAACACTGTGTCATATTTGTTTTCCTCTTGTAATTGAAATGTAGTTTAACAACAATCATGGACAGAATTTCAGTTCATTCTAACCCTACAGCTTCCTATGTTCAGTAGCTCAGCCTCTTACTCCCCACTAGTATAGCAAAAGACAAATATACGGATTATGACTAGATGAAGTCATTTCTATTTGTTTTACATGAACTTTACACAAGAGATTCCACTAAGGATTATATGTTTCATCTCTCCTTCTTTTATGTAAAATCAGATGGTTGCAGTCTAATAAACATGGCTGCAGTTTCATTAAAATCTCATGGTATCAAACGTTGGTCATTTCAGACAACACATACTTTATGCAGATCTAGAGTCAGCAGATCCAGTGTAGATTTCAACACTCCCCCACACCACACTTTCTTCCCAAATAGAGCCCCCCCTACAACTGCTTCAGTCTTTTAGAATATGGACTTTGTAGGGTGTCCAGACGGCCAGCAGCTGTTTTGGACCAGTGTGTGGAATGCGACATTCCAAAGGTAAGAACCCTCACAGAGAACGCGTTGCTATCTTGGGTGTGGGAGTATTTCTTCACTGACACCAGGAATCAAACCCTTCTAATTCATCTGATGTGTCAGCAGACCTTTGAGCATGGCTTTGAATTGCCTGTGAGTTGGCCCCTAATCTATGCAAAACCATATGTAGCATAATCATAGCCATGCATATACTCAGGGGATTAAAGGGTAAACACTAGCAGACTGGTTCAGAAGGAGGGGAGCCTGTCTCATAACCTGCAATGTGTCTGGGCAAGTGCTAGCATGGATGAGGCAGAGGAAGGGTGCCCACAGAACATCAGCATTCCCCCAGTGCTCCATAGGAAGCCCAATGTTGTTATGATCCAGAAGACCCGTGCTTTGAGTGGGCAAGAAATAACTCTGTACACACCCCAAGGTCCTGTTACTGAATGGTCCCTTTAAAAGATGTGGACCCAGAAGCTAATGGCTGCTACCCCACACAGGGACAGGTACTGAACGATTTTTAAAATCCAAAATGACTGTGCCAGAGCTCTGCTGACTTTGAAGGATGCAGTGTAACTTGCTGTGTAACATGCTGATCACCTGAGCTGGGTGCACTCAGAGACCAGAAAGGGGGCAGACGTGCAGCTAGCCTGTAACTGCGACAGGGGAGAAATCACCTGAGACGAGCGAGTGATTGTGCAGAAGCCAGGCAACTGGAGACTTGTTCACAAAGCGATGGGCAAAGTGCAAAGTGACACCACAGATGCTGAATTCAGCGTTACCAAGGGGTTAACAGGACGGCTACAATGCATGAAATAAGGCACATTATCCAAAGCACCACAGAGCAGTTCTTGAAATACAACAAAAGGCATCCCTAACAGAAACAAGGTACATCTGCTTACCTCAGCTGGTGTAAGGACAGAGTCCATGAAAAACAAAGGATAGTATCTTACCATGAAAAGATGTGTGTGATGGCGGCGAATGGTGTGGTGTGGGGCTGTGTGGTGTTGGGGATCAGTGCCAGGGGTCCTCTGACCAGTGCCACTGGAAGGATGACGATTGGTAATGGGGCGACCGGGACCAGAATATGCAGCCAGTGATCCTCGCCTTTGAGCTGAAGACTGGGTATAAGAGG
>NW_027133173.1:0-6435 GCF_026122565.2 Emydura macquarii macquarii
GTACCTTTCATTGCCATAGACATATTCTAACTTTTAACCAGTTGCAGGTGTGTGTGTGTTGATGGTCACATTGCAGCTTGGACAGTAACTGACCTGCTATAGAAATTGCTGATTCCTTTTCTTGTCTGAGGAGCGTGCTCCTAATGTAACAGAAGATGTTCTGGTTTGAGGTTTCTGTTATTATTATAGACGTTCGCATTTCAAACAGGCCATTGTGCCCTTGCAATTTTGTTTCAGACAGCGATGGTAAACATTGTCCAGAGAGATCTCTCCAGAAAACCTCAGGCTCTGGGTACCACCCAGCCGATCGGCACATCACTCGGATCCCTCCATCCTGATAACCCTCAACAGAGATGAGAGGAGCAGCACCTATAACTGGAGGAGAGTGGGATAAAGCTGTTTTAGTTTTATATTGTGCAGTGTGGTTTTAGCCATACAGTCCCAGGATATTAGAGAGAGACGAGGTGGGTGAACTTTTATTGGATCAACTTCTGTTGGTGAGAGAGAGAGAAGCTTTTGAGCTACAGAGAAGTTCACTTCAGGTCTGGGAAACTAACGCAGCGTGTCACAGCTGAACACAAGATGGAACATTCTGAGTTAATTTTCCAGCCCTGAAGATGAGCTCTTTGTAACATTGAAAGCTGGTCTCTCTCCCCAACAGAAGTTGGTCCAGTAAGAGAGATTACCTCATCGGCCTGGTCCTTTCATTTTATGTTCTAATTTATATCAATATTCAGCAGAAGGACTAAATATTTAAATCTTCAGCACAACAAGTGCATGGAAATGCACAACGGAAGCAGAACTGAAAGTCATCAAAGTGACAGGGGAATAAGCTAAGACTGAAGCAAGAACATCATTGCCTTCTAGCATCTTTGAGGGTAAGGCCCTATGTCCCACATGGCATGAAGCACATGAATTATTATGACTTGACTTATCTGTCTGGCTTATGGATACAGCATTAGAACAGGAGAAGATAGCAGTCACCATCTCTCAGGCTAGATCTACTCTGAAGCTACGGGTGTGTGTAGCAGCTCACGTACACGTATCAGCACTAACTGCTCTCTAGCGGTTTCACTAAAAATAAAAGTGAAGATGCCGCAACATGAACTTCACTGCCCACTGCTCAAGCGCGCATGTTCCCCGGGCTCTGAAGCCCAGGCCCCGGCGTTCTCACTTCTATTTGCAGCGAGCTAGCTCGAGTGCGGTTGTGTGAGTTAATCCACAGGAGCTCCTGCTCATACGCCGGCTGCAATGCACAGACCTTTACCTTCATCCACTGCTACTAGCAGATGTTCAGGATGTGCTGAGCGCTGTGGCCAACACTTGCTCATGGATGGTGAAAAACGAATGGGAGCCATTTGGCCATTTATCACTGGACACCCTTTTGAAAGTGTAGGGGCCAGTCAGAGACGACCCATGCTCACTGACAGTGGGGGGAGGGGGGTAACAGAGTGAGGGCAGCCAGCTTCAGCTGTGTTACTGAGCATGCTCAGTAGAAGCCAATCAACAAATCTGGGGGACACATGACCCCACACACACACCCCCCCCCCCCCAAGCATTGTCTCTGGTGCCAGTCACTCTTCCACAAGCAAATTAAACCTCTCTTCATAACGGGATTCTTATGATATTCATGATCTTATCCATCAGTGCCCGTCTTCTAATCCATTTAAGGGGGTAAATAGTTGAGCAAGTGCTGATGAGACATTTCCAGTCACATCTCGATTTCACAATTTCCCTAGATCTCTAGTAGTAGAGTGAGAGACATGAACCAAAGCCTATTGAAGATGTTACACCTGGCTACAAAGACATAGGAAAATCTCATGTTTAACAGCTGCTCCACTACTTTGCTTTTTACATTCGCCCGCATATCGCCTTTTCACTGAATGATTATTTGGCTGTCTCTCTGCTGTCTTAGTGTCTGACAGCAGTTGGGACACTGAGAGAAAACTGGGTCTGGCTCAATAAATGAAAGGCTGAAACAATGCTGATTGGTCAGGAGAAGTTTTTGGAGGAACTGGGCCTTGTGGTTTGAAGATCCTCCTGGCTCCCTTGTTCTCCCTGGGTTCTCAAGTTATAGCAATATTTCATGGATTACCAGGAGGATACACCTCTTCCTCACTCAGACAAACCAAAAAAGATTTAAAAAAAAAAAAGAACCCTTAGATTTAGAAAGATCCACATGCCAAAAGCTTCTAGCTTATTGAGTACCAAACTACAAATGAGAAGAAAGAATGATCAAAAGCTATCACTAAAGGAAACGTGGAACACAAGCCACTGACCTGCTACCTTCAGTTCCAATAAGGCATCTTGAAAAAAGGAAATTGATGGAAAAGAACACATATATTTTCCCTCATCTGAGGGTCTGACATTACGTAATCTCAAGGCGACACTCCCATTTCTGATGCCATCTTTCAGAAATTCTGTCCTTCCCAAATATTCTGACATCTGAAATTCAGTCTGATCCTTTTCTTTACGGTATAGATGCACAACTGAAGAGAAATGTGACCGGAACCATCTCACTTCCATGTTCTCAGCATTCATCGGTGGGGAGAGATGACAAGGTAACACGATGTCCTCACCCACAACGGCAGTGACAGGATGACCTGGTCCGATGACGGTGTACTGGGCTGTGAAACATACCGTATCACGAAGAAAATAAACTTTAGAAATCTGAGAATTTGATCTTAATGGGATCAATAAAAAACAAATGGTGACATTAGATCAGAGCTGGGTTCATACTATTATGAAGCACCTTGGTTTGTGTGTCAAGCTGAATTTTCCATCCTTTCTGACATCTACATACATAGTCATGTCAGCTTGGAACTGGCAATGGTTTTTCAAGGCCTGGTGCTCATTTTCTCAAGGGGTTTCCTAGTTTCCTCTCCCCTCAAACGACCTGTTTTTAAAATCTCAACCATTTTTATATAATGTCTTTGCTGCAGAGAGAGAAAAAATAGGAGGGATGATCCGCTCCAAATTTATACCACTGGGTTTCACGAGTTGAAACCAAACTATTAAAATGCTATTACAGTTTGCCCAAAACTGACCTGTAGAGACATATTACAGGAAGATACAATGGTAGTGAGGGTTATTCATCACAAGTTGACTACAGCTTTTATATGCAAGTATACTGTTGGCAGTTATTTGATGTTGTTTACATATATCGTTGTAGATAAGCTGCTTTCCTGTCTGTCACTGTTCTATTGATTAAGAATTCAAATGGAACATATGAACATTTAGATGGAATTGAATGTAACAACACTACTGTTTTTATTTCTCTTTGAAATTTAAGTAGTAAATACCCGTGAATGATTGTAAATCGCCAATTACCTTGTGCTACTGTAACTAGTTACCAGTGTGCACAGGACATAGGAGACATCATACTTCAGAGCCACAAGTAATCACCTATTAATGTTCAAGGAGGTACCTGCTGTCAAGAAGATATTGGTCAGCCTGCAGGGATCTATAAAAGACTCTAGTGAACTGATCCTTTTTGTCGCAAATCTGTCCAAGTTTGTCAGGGAAAGCTTGGATCTCAAGATTGGGATCCCAGCACCAGCCTGGAATCACCCTGCTAATTCTCATGGGAGAATTTAAACAAACCCTGTACATGGACTATTTAGTCTTCATTTCTTTGGACTGGATTTCTAACAAAGAAGCTCTAACCAAGGACTGATGACCTCCAAGCTGTTTGGGTAATTTCAGAGACTTTGCAATTTAAGAACTGTGCAACTCAGTTATCATCTCTACTTTGAAACTGACCTAAGAGCTTTATTTTCATCGGTGTATGTACACTGACCTTTTAGCTATTATTGTTTCATTTTTTTTTTAAATAAGTATTAGCTTAGTTAATAAGCACTGGCTTTAAGCGTGTATTTGGGTAAGATATGAACTGTTCATTGACCTGTTTGGTAATGTGACCGATCCATAGGGATTGGTAGTTTTTTATTTTTTATAACGTATTTGACTTGGCTGTCTGGGTGCTAGACAAAGGGCCAGATAGTTTTAAGGAAACCGTGTTTTGTCTTCTGAATGACCAGTGAGGTGATCAGAAGCCGTTTGTTGCTGGCTTGGTGCATCTTGTAGAAGAAAAACCACCAGTATTTAGGGCTTTGCCTGACCCATTCTTTGCAGTTTTTTTCCTGTTTAAGCTATCTCAGCATGGCTACCCTGGAGGCTAGAATCACATGACATTGCTATTTTGTGTGTCCAGAATAACTCAACACCAAATTCTTACCCAAGTGTCATTATAGAGCTGCCATACAATTTCACATACCGGCATGCCAGCGAAGGTATAGGGGGCAGACAAAGTTGTGTGATGATGTTGTACGGGCATGCAGCAGCACCATAGCTATTTGTTTCTTGGGGTCTTTTTTTTTTTTTTTTTTTTAAATTGTGTGCTTTGTTTTTTTCTGGTCATACTGACTTTTTCAGGAATATGCAGACAGATCTCAACTGAGCAATTCCTTTTTTCCCCAAATATGAGTTTGGGGTTCTGAAGTGCCAGGTTATAGGGAGAAGGAATCTGTTATTTTTAAGTGACTTTTTTCTCCACCTTACAGTACTGTTGCACCTGCATTCTTTTAGGCTTTCATCATGTGATAGAATTAAATAGGCTACTGGGATGTTGTTCCTCTGAAACCTGTAAAATTCCTGTATAATTTTGTTCACATGTGCATCTTAAGAGCTAAACAATGGCAAATGAATAATATAAATCACAACAGAAAAAAAAAAAAGAAGAACACTGAATGAGTGATATTGTCTACCTGGCTCCAAGTTGGGAATAGGCAAAATTATGAAGCAAATGACGAAACCAGGCAGAGAGACGCTTGCTGTGCAGCCGTGGAAGCAAGAAGATAATTTCATTTTCATTGTAACTTGGTGAAGACAAAATGAGAGAAAAAAAATAAATGAGTGACATAATAAGGATTATGTTACAAATAAACACATTTTGTTCAGCATGTCAACAGCTCAAGGGACACTCGGATGTGGAGATCCTGAGTCAAATGGCCTGACATTTTTACACCACTGTCATCAACTGCATACTCCCACAGCTGCTTAGCAAGGAACCTTATCTGTGCTACACACAGCACGGTCAGGAGTTACTTAAGCTCTATGGCCCAGATCTACAAAGGTATCTAGGTGCATAAGCCCCAGTTAGAGTCATTGGGCAGCGGTGGGAGACCAGACTTGGTTTCCCACCTCCCAGGTGGGTGCCCTAACCACTGGGCTACAGAGCCGTTCTCACTCTCTTTTTCTATGGCTCAATGACAAAGTGCAACAGCTTCAATAGCGGAGGTTGAGAGAGCCCCACGTCAGCCCAGGGGTGTGCGCTAACCACTGGGCTAAAAGTTATCAGGCGGACTCCTCCTCTGGCCATTTAGTGGGGAATGAAGCAGGCTCCTAACGCATTCTTCACAAGAACTCAGGTAGGTCATATGCCACATGACACCAAGAGAGGAGTTCCCAATTGTGGATTTCAAGCAGAGATGGGTACCCCATTAGCCAGACTCAGGTAACTACCACCATGAAAAGTGTAGGGCTTCATACACTGAGGGTGACCAGATGTCCCAATTTTATAGGGACAGTCCCAATATCCAGGGCTTCGTCTTATAGAGGCACCTATTACACCCCACCCCCATCCTGATTTTTCACTCTTGCTGGCTGCTCACCCTAAGGACATTCCCATTTTGTGATATCCCACTAGCTCTCTCAGGCAGCTCCCTACCTAGCACGCTGGCTTTTGCAGCTCACATTCTCTGGCCCCTATGTCTCCCTATTCATTGTACAGGGACCTAGTCCCCTAGCACAGGATTTGTGGAACCCTTTTTTCCGGTAATTATCTTGGCACCTAAAAATTGGGCATCAGAATATTCAGTCCCACTACGCATAAGTCTCTTTATGGTTACAGGCCTACCATGAGTGAAGCTGGTTGACATTTGTTAAGGCCCACACCCATCCTTCCCCCGCTTTGGTTCGTTGACAGAAGCAGGAGTCCAGCAGCAGGCAATACAATGGCTTTCTTGGGATAATCAATCACGCATCAATTCCAATTCTTCACACCGATGATTTCTCCCACACCCTACTTCCTATTTGACCTCAGTTTTTATAGTGCATCTTAACTAAATGTTTAAAAAAATATATAAATATAAATAAATGAAAACAGGGTAATTCTTTAACCAATCCCAGCATAATGTAACATAATTCTGACCAACCACAGCCCAACACCATAACTGATTACAATTAGTTATGGGACAAACAGAAACAATCAAAGAATCAGACAGAAATTATCAGAACAGTGGGTACCAAATGACAATACGAAGTGTAGATTCTACAACCACAACTGTTGATAAGTGTTTAAAAACCAGGCAGAATGTTATCAAACAAAGTTTTCTTTCTTTGGGGGGGGGGGGTGTTATATATATTTTGAACCCC
>NW_027133174.1:0-6580 GCF_026122565.2 Emydura macquarii macquarii
CACACAGGGGAGTGGGAAGGGAGCCCCCAAGGTCAAGTGGGGCCTCTGGGTAAAGGGAGTGGGAGCAGGGACTCAGATCCTTTTGCTAACCAACTCTACCTGGGTATTGTACAAGCAGTGTGAAAAGTTCCCCACAATAGCGGGCCCATTCCTCTCTCGCCGCTTACATAATTGGCGTCATTTAACAGGATCCTATCGATGAGATCCACCTCGATTGGTTAACTGGTTGAGTTTTGGTAGCACGGCCCAAGTCTGTTTGAGAGCCCTACCATGGCTGGAATCGAAGAACTACGGGCCCAGGTTGCTGAACTCCAACGCAGATTTTCAGACCAAGCTGAGGCATTACAACGAGCCAGAGATGAACAGAGAGAAGCCTTATCACTGGCTAAGGCAGTAATAGACCAGCAGACAGCAGAAGCTAAGAAGCCTCCTACCATTTACGTCCCACGGGAACAGAAGGTCGCAGAATTCAGCGGCTTCCCGACTAGACCAGGAGACATTACAGTAGAGGAATGGATCAAGTCTGCGAAGGCAGCTATGCTGCACTACGAGCACCGGAAGAAGAGCGTGTGGACTTCATTGAGGAACACCCCATAAGCCAGGCCAAGGCCACAGTGTAGTTCATGGTACAGACAGACAAAGCAGATGTAAAAAAGTGGGGTTTGAACTCTCATAGAAGTGTACTGGAGATAAGGCACTGGCTGGAACCCGACTAAAGGAGTTCTTCAAGAGAAAACAGGAGCCCGGTGAAACTGTCCGGGCACACGCGTATGATCTCCGGGAGAAAATGAGCAAAATGGAGCAACGAGACCCTCAACGAGTTCCAAATCCGGATCTGGTTCTGAAAGAGCAGTTAGTGCTGGGGCTCCAAGACGACTCCCTCCCGCTGGGGAAATGAAAAGGAAATTCAAGGAAGAACCAGGTAAGAAGTTCCATGAACTAATGCAGGCTGCTATTACATGGTCCGAAGAAGAGGAAGTCCTGGTGGAAAAGACAGCCAAGCCTGACACCCGCACACGAAGTGGGGGCCTAGTGAATGCAACTGCTGGGGAAAAGTTAACACTAGAGAGTTTAAGTGAAGCGGTCCAGAAACTGACAGTCCAGCAGGGGGAGATGCTGAAAGTGATCACCGAAGTAATGGAAGGACAGCCTCCCACTAGCATACCAAAGCATCCCAAGGCCTCAGGGCCCCGAAGATCCCCACTGAAGGACGAGTTGGGAAGGTACATTTGTTACACTTGTGAAATGCCAGGACATACTAGCCGGGGATGTCCACTGAGAAAGACACCGGGGCCCCCGGCAACTGAAACCCAAGGGACACCAGGAGCAAGTAACCCACGGCCAGGGGAAGGCCGAGTGGGGACAGAAGGGTTTCTACGGCTGTCCCCTAGGAGAAGGGCAACGTGCCAGCAGGCAGGAAGAAGACCCTGATGACGCTAGTGTGTCCAGTGACTTCTGTGGCCGAGCATTTGGAGACTGCTTGACAGTGGAGATAACCATAGCAGGAGTGAGGACCCGCTGCTTGATAGACACTGGGTCTGAAGTCACCACTATTTCTGAATCCTACTTCCAACGTCACCTAAAGGAGAGAGATCTGACCATGCACAATACCCGATTTGTACAGTTGACGGCAGCTAATGGACTAGCCATCCCTGTCGTGGGGTGCCTTGAAGCTATTAAGTGCATGGGTCGACTGATTCCTGAAATGTATCTTTATCATCAAGGACACAGCTTCAAAAAAGACCTTAATGGAAGACAGGGTACCGGGAATTCTCGGGATGAATATTATCAGAGAGTTGAAAGAATTATTACTGATAGGAGGAGGGACCCAGGAGATGAATCGTCATGGGCAACCTAAAAAGGATGCTACACTGAAGCGAGTACTAGCCCAAGTGGAGAGACAGGGCCGTTTGGGTCCACGGGACAAATAGGCCTGTTAAGGTGGCAGGGAGACAGAAGGTGGTTATACCTCCCTGGAGTAAGAGATTATTGATGGACGCTGTCGGGTACCAAGTGACTTTGCCAAGTACCAAGTGATTGTTGAGCCAACATCAGGGGCCCATCTCCCTAATGGACTCTTGGTTGCGAACATACTTGCTAATGCCAGCAAAGGAAAGGTGCCAGTCAGGCTGTTAAACTCAAGTGACAAGACCATAAAATTGTGTCCCCGGACCAGAGTGGCAGAGGTACACCGACCTGAAGGAGTAGTCCCCCCAATGAGGGTGGCTGTGGAAGAAGACGGGATGAGCTGCGGGTGACAAAAGTAGAAAAGAGAGCACAGTCCATGTCACTGCAAGTGGCACCTGATGGGGAGCTACCCATTTCAGTTCAAGTGGACCTCAAAGCCTAACCCCTACACAAGCTAGCCACTTGCGGGCACTAGTAGAGAAACATCTAGATGTCTTTTCCAAAGATGAGCGAGACTTTGGTTACGCCACCACGGTGACACATCAAATACCCACTGGAGCTGCTGTCCCTATAAAGCAGAGACACCGGAGGATCTCACCACGAGTGTTCCAGGAGGTAAAAAGACATATCCAAGATCTAGTGGCCCAAGGTGTTCTTAAAGAAAGTTACAGCCCCTGGGCATCACCTGCAGTTATCGTAATAAAAAAAGATGGTGGGGTGCGGTTCTGCTGTGACTACAGGAAACTGAACGAGGTGACGTGCAAGGATGCCTATCCACTACCCCGTGTGGAAGAGTCACTGGATGCATTAGGAAGTGCAAGAGTGTTTTCAACCCTCAATCTAACTGCTGGTTACTTCAGGTGGCAGTAGAAGAACAAGACCAAGGAAAGACAGCGGTGACGACTCCATTTGGGCTGTTCGAATGGACCCGTATGCCTTTTGGCTTGTGCAATGCACCTGCTACGTTCCAGAGGCTAATGGAGGGGGTGTTGGGAGACTATGTCCTGGACACTTTGCTGATATACCTGGATGATGTCATTGTGTTTTCCAAAGATTTTGAGAGTCATATGGAAAAATTGGACTTGGTTTTCACACGGCTGAAGGAACACGGGTTGAAGCTGAAGCCAAGTAAGTGTTGCCTCTTCCGTGAAAAAGTCAAATTCTTGGGCCATGTGATTTCAAAGGATGGAATCCAGGTGGATGAGGAGAAGACCAAAGTGCTGGAAAATTGGCCAGTCCCCAAAAACACCAAGCAAGTGCGACAGGCTCTAGGTTTCATGAGCTATTACAGACGATTCGTCCCAAAGTTTGCACATTGCTGCCCCCTATGGACTAGTGGGCCAACCAGCTCAGAGAGGAAAAGACCAAAGCTTTGTATGGGATGATGCCTGTCAGGCAGCTTTTGATGAGTTAAGACACCGGCTAATGTCACCACCTGTACTCGCATACCCCGACTTTAGCCTGCCATTTATAGTGACAACTGATGGAAGCCTGCAAGGCCTGGGAGCAGTGCTCAGCCAGAGGCAAAGGGGGCTGAACGTGTGATTGCATATGCAAGCCGAGGGACTGAGAAGGTCAGAAAGAAACGACAAAAACTACAGCGGTTTAAACTAGAATTGCTGGCTTTGAAATGGGCTGTCACTGAAAAAATTTAAGGATTATTTAATGTACTCTAAATTCAAGGTAATCTCAGACCACAATCCACTTCGATACCTTGCAACAGCTAACTTGGGTGCAGTTGAACACCGGTGGGTAGCCCAACTTGCTGAATTCACTTTTGAAGTACAGTATAAACCGGGGAAAGCAGAATGTCAATGCAGACACCTTGTCTAGATTGACCATGGAGGAGGAACCAGAAGAAGGCAAAGACCTGGAGAAAGATTTCCTTGTCATTCCTGCAGATGTGGTGCAGACCTGTCTGTGGCTAGAGCATCCAAGGCCTGAGGATGAAGTGCTGGTACAGGATGCAGCACAAAACCTAGTAAAAGGGGATAGCGCGATAATCTCAGGGTACTCATGGGAGGAGATTCGAACTCTGCAACGGGAAGGTGACGTCGGACCTGTTTTAGCGGCAGTCACAAACCGAATGAAACCAGACCGAGCATTTAGGGTCAGGTACCCCAGTCTAAGAAGCTGGCTAGAGAGTGGGTACGACTTAGATTACACCATGGAGTGCTGTTCCGGCTGACATACCATCCCCGAGATGGTGAAGAAGTGTGGCAGTTAGTGGTGCCTGTGTCGCTACGCCAGCAAGTTTATGAAGCCAGGCATGATCATGGGGGGCATTTTGGAGACCGGAGCACTCTTGAGGTGATGAGGAGGAACCACTACTGGCCCACGATGAGTAGCAATGTGCAATCGTGGATCCGTCAGTGCAAACGGTGTGCCCTAGCCAAGGATGTGTTTCCTGCCACCCGAGCCCCTTTGACCTGTACTAATGTGACTGCCCCAATGGAGGTCTTAGCCATGGACTACACACGACTAGAGAGATCTTCAGAGGGATATGAGAACGTATTGGTTCTCACGGACATGTTTACCCGATTCACTGTTGCAGTTCCAACTAAAACCAGACGACGCGGACAACGGCTGAAGCCCTCATAAAACACTGGTTTGTGTACTATGGTTGTCCAGCACGGTTACATTCAGACCAGGGGAGAAATTTTGAATCCGAGGTGATATCTGAATTGTGCAAACTGTATGCTATAGCCAAAAGCCGAACAACACCCTATCACCCACAAGGAAACGCTCAATGCGAAAGATTTAATCGTACAATGCATGACATGCTAAGAACACTCCCACCTGAAAAGAAGCGGGCCTGGCAGGAACATCTCCCTGAACTGGTGTTGGCTTATAACAGCCATGTTCATTCATCGATGGGTTATGCTCCTTTTTATCTCATGTTCGGGAGAGATCCCAGATTGCCGTTAGATATTTTGGGCAGAGAAGGCCCTGAGGAGGATGAGGTGACTAATTTGGACGACTGGGTCAAAGGTCACCATGACAGACTGAAAACTGCCTGTGAAGTTGCTCTTGATATAGCTAAAGACGCAGCCCAAAGTAGGAAAAGGACTTATGATCGCAAGTCCAGTGGGGCTCTCATCAGCCTGGCGACCGTGTACTGGTTCGTAACCATAGACACCGGGGCGCAATAAAATACAGGACAAGTGGGAGTCAAATCCCTACATTGTAGTTGCTCACAACAACCCTGAGTTGCCAGTGTATACTATCCGGCCTGAACGAGGAGGCCCTGAGAGAGTAGCACATAGGGACCAACTAAAACATTGCACCCTTAGTCCGATTAGGGAACCATAGGAGACGTAGGGTCGGCATGCCCTGAGGAGACTGAAACCAATGGGGGATGGTGCTAGTCCCACAAACCGAATACCAAGGGGAACAGATTGGAGCAACCCCGAACCACAACGAACATGGCCAGACCCCTCAAACTGACCCAGTGTTATCTGAGGACAGGAGTGTAGGGAATATGGGTGATGAACCACCAGTCTTAAGAAGATCCCAGAGTGACTAATAAGGGTGTACCACCCCTTAAACTTAGGGATGATTATGTTATGAACTCTATGGAGTGTTGATGAATATTATCATGATTAACATAGAGAAGTGAACATGAAGTGCGAAATACGTTAAATGTTCTTTTTGTTAATTGTTAATGGAGTTTTTTGTATGTAACATGATGCTGGTAAATGTTGTTAATATGGGACCTGGGTGTGCTGTTGTGAACATCCTGGGTGTGGCAGAATTTTAGCAGGGGGGAATGTAAGGGGCCTATTAGCCCCTTACTGAAACTTAGTGGGTCTTTTTGATTGGCCATCTCTGGAGGAAGCAGGACCCTGGAACGGACAGCCCCCAGGGCCAGGGAGAGAGGCCAACTCAGGTCAGCCTGACTGACAGGGCGAGCAGGCTAATGGGAGAGCCAGGAGGGTGGGGGAGCCCAGCCCTCCGTGTGAGCTGGGGCTGAGCCTGCTGGGGCGTGCAGGGGCAGAACTGACCCAGCTAAGGACAAACCCAACCTACAGCAGCAGAGCAGAGGGGCATCCCAGAAAGCGAAGCACAGCTGCATGGAGCAGAGCGAGCTGGGGCAGGAGCCGTCTGGAGCTGGGTGTGGTGAGCAGCTGGGGAGAACAAAAGGGACTTTGGGAGTGTGTGGCTACTGGCAGAGCAGGGGGCTGACTCTGCATTCCTGCAGCACAGCCAGGGCCTGGACAGTGGGCCTGCAATGTGTGACAGACTGTGAACCCCAGAGACACTGTGCATGGTGCCCTGTGCCAGGGGCAGTGTTGGGATGTTTTCCTTTAACCTTTTTACTCTTTTCTTAATTTTTTAATTGATTTGATTGCTGTTTGTGTAATAAATTGTATTGCTTTGTATTGTATGCACTGATCAGTGGGTCAGGGAAGTGCCCAGTGCAGAGTTAGTACCCCGGAGTGGGGACACCCTAGCCCCTGCCCTAAGGGACCACGGCAAGATTGGGGGTTGAGCCCCAGAAATCCTGGGCCCAGCCTTGTCAGGGTTACAGGCACCCCACCACACAGGAGAGTGGGAGGGGAGCCCTCGAGGTCAAGTGGGGCCTCTGGGTAAAGGGAGTGGGAGCAGGGACTCAGATCCTTTTGCTAGCCAACTCTACCGGGGTATTGTACAAGCAAGGAAAGTTCCCCAC
>NW_027133175.1:0-6696 GCF_026122565.2 Emydura macquarii macquarii
GAGGCCGGTAGCAGTCTATTGCCTGGCCCTTAGACAGGGCAAGGCGGGCAGTGGGTTTGCTGTTGGTAGCAGCAGGGGAGGGCACGTTATCCCGGGGTGGCTAGGGAAGTGGGGAGGGGGACGCAGGCCCACCCGTCTCCACTGTGTCCCAGTCCAGGGCCCTAGCAGTGGCAAAGACGTTTGCCACTGAGTCAGCGGAGATCCCACCACAACACGCCAATGGGGTCTTGTCCCTGACTCAGCCACTGGCTATGGCTATCCGTGGGCCACTTCCTCCCCATATCCCCAGGTACCTGTGTCCTCCGGGTCCTCGGGGTCGCTGGGGTACTCGGCCCGCGGCAGGCTCACCAGTCCGTCCTCATGAACCGGCGGCAAGGCGGGGAGCTCCTCTGCGGAGGGCAGTTCCTCCAAGTCACAGGGTTCCTGGGGTTCCTCTACAGAGGGCAACTCCTTCAGGTCACAGGGCTCTGGGGGTTCGGCGTCAGGCAGCTTCTCCAGGTCAGGGCCAGCCTCCGAGGGTATCTCCCACTCCTGAGTCTCAGGGTGCTCGGTCCAATCACTGGGGCCCAGAGGCCCTATGCAGTCCTTGGAGCCCGGTAAGTTGGGCTGTTCCTGGCGCCTCTGCTCCGGGAGGTGCTTGCTCGAGGCGGCTGCCCGGCTGGGGTCAGGCCTACACTGCAGCTGGTGAGACGGCACATCTGCCTCCAGCCACAGCCTGTCCCTCACTGAGTTGCAAGGCCTGCCTTTTATCCTTCCTGCCCCGGCGGAAACCCCGCCCCTCTGTTGCCGGATTGGCTGGTCGGCCGGACCTATCATCGTCCGGCTCCCCAGTTACCGGGTGGACTGGCCTGCCGGCCCTTTCACTGCCCGTCCTTGTCATCGTGGCCCTTCCTCTGGCCCAGGCTCTAAGGAAGGCCACTGCACCTTCCTACAGGAAGTCATGGACACTAATTGGAATAGTGCAAAATGCCCATTCAAAGGAAGGGGCAGGGCACTAATTAGACTGGGAGCAGTGGGGCAAATGGATCTACGGCACATTCCATCTTGATGCCTAGCCCTATCAGGAAATGTGTCACCATATGTCCTATGCTTTTCCCAGGATGCCTGGGAAGGGAGATACCAAAAGAAAAGAAAAGAAAAGAAAAGAAAAGAAAAGAAAAGAAAAGAAAAGAAAGTGGAATTTTAGGAGAATGTGAAGCAAATAAGGTGAAAGACTAAACAATAATCTTGCTTTTGGCCTTGCATTTTAGACTAGGAGGCAAACAAGAAAGAATATAAGTGAAAGCACAAGGTTAAACTCGCCCTCACCCAAAAGCAAAATTATTTAGTTTTTTATTTTATTATTTTAATATTTTATTTTATATTTTTATATTATTTTTATATTTTATATTTTGGGGGGGATTTTTTCCTGAGGTACTGTGGGAAAAGCATAGGACATATGGGGATACATTTTTGATAGGGCCAGGTATTAAGATGGAATGTGCCATTAATTTATTTGTTTTATTGTTTTTAGTGCTAATTAGGGTTGCATTTTTTTTTTGTTTGGGCATTTTGCATTATTTTAATTAGTGTTTTAGATTTTATATTATAGCGGGCCCAGGAAGGTGGGTCCAGGTTGTTTGGTACCCTATGGGGTGGGTTTACAGTTTTATTTATATATATATTATAAATAATGGTTGAGTTTGATTTCTTTTTGTTTATTTTGTTTATTGTTGTACACATTTTATAAAAATAATACTTAATAGTAGGCCAAGTGCCATAATAATATATAGTAATATTGAATGTTTTCTTTAATAAAATACAGTTTAGAATTTTGTCTACTACTACTGACACTGCTTTTTTAATTTTTTGGACAGTGCTAGGATTTTTTTAGCATTGTTTTGGAGCGTACATTTTAAGTGTGTTTACTTGTTAGCTGCTGTGGTGAGCTGCTTTTACTGATTAAAAGATTACACAGGCGAGACAGTTGCTGGAGGTAAAATATCTCCACCTCCTACATTTTAAAGTTCCGTTAAATCGCTGTGTATTTTGTTTTTAGATCCTTGCCACTTTCGGAATGTCTTACAATAAATGTGTTTGTACCTGAAGGATGATTCTCCTATTGCTTCATAGATTTAATAAACGTTAAAGGGGCCATCAGAGTAACTCATCCGACCCTAGCGTGGCACAGCTGGAGAATTTCAATGCTGCTGTCCTCACCAGGGATCTCATCACAGCATGACGGTTTGTTCTAAGTGTTGGTTTGGGGGAAACAGCGCTGCTGATTTCTTCTGAAAAGGCTATTTGTTAGGCTACTGCTCAGGACCATGTTTGCTAAGGCCATGAAAATATAATTTACACACCACAAAAGCCCAAAAACCAACCAAACAAACAAATTTAAAAAAAAAACCAAACAGTGCAGAAGACAACTGGCAGAAGTTGGGAATAAAAGGCACTTGAGCTGAGGGGACGGACTGTCTGTGGCTGTTGCGACATCAGCGTTGTTCTTGACAGCTCTGGCATCCAGCTCAGTTTTCATCCACTCGAAAGTACTGGCAAGCGTGGTTTTTATCTGGAGGATAAAATCTTCCTCCATGGATTCTTTGCATGAGGTCACCTACAGAGAGAGAGTTTTAAGGAATTGGATAGTACACTTCTGAAAAGACTAACAGCTCAGTAAGCTATCTGAGTCCTGATTAGATCTATAGCCACCTTTTCAATGGATTTTTCATCAGCATAGGGTCAGGTTCATCATTAAGCTCCTGGATTATTGATATGATCTTACATTTTATGCTCTATTGTATCTTAGTTTTAAAGGATCCCAAAGAGCTATACAATCTGGGATGCAAACTATACCACATGGGTGTGCACAACCCCAAGGCCTAGAAAACACTTCAGCCCTAATCCTGGTTCTGCCACCCTATTTCTTCAGTGGACTTGTGCAAGTCAGAACCTCTGTACCTCGGTTTCCCCTCCAAGTGACATTCATGCCTACTTCTCAGAACCGTTCAGATCAATACTGGTGAAGCGCTTGGACCATGCACTGCTGTTTAAGTGCTACATGTTAATATGCATTCTCAGCCAGAGAGGGGTGGAACAGCTGTTTTACAAGGCACAGCAGTGCCGCACCGACTTCTGTGAAGAATACCTTTTCCAACTGATGATGCAGATAGAATCCAAGCCAGCAGAGTGTAAGCAATCAGGATGGAATTTTCCTTAAAGGAATTCTACTCAGCCAGCTCTCAGCTCCCCAGATGAAAGGCTCCGATCCCACTCAGTCTGGCATTCTACCTCTGACACAGCCTTGGGACACATGCCCCAACTCAATGGTGTGCTATTTCAGCCTTTAGAGGAGAGACTACGTGCTTTCAGAAACACACTAAGCAAGCACATGCTCCCCTAATGGGCAAGTTCCTTCTCTCCCCATCCCTCCAAGAAGTGTATAGGTGTGTTGGAAAATGGGCCGTAACTGCACCACAGCCTAGCATCTATAGAATCATAGAAATGTAGGGCTGCAAGGGACCTTGAGAAGTCATCAAGTCCATCCCCCTGCATCGAGGCAAGGCCAAGTAAACCTTGACCATCCCTGACGGGTGTTTGTCCAACCTCTTCGTAAAAACCTCCAATGTCGGGGATTCCACAACCTCCCTGGGAAGCCTGTTCCAGAGCTTAGCTCCTGTTAGAGGTCGAAAGTTTGTCCTAATATTTCACCTAACGCTCCTTTGCTGCATATTAAGCCCATTACATCTGGTCCACCTACAGTGCACCTGGAGAACAACTGATCACCATCCTCAGTGCAACAGCCCTGAATGTAGGGTTAAAAAAAAACAAAAAACCCAAACACAAACTTGGTAAGTTCATGGAAGATGGATCCATCAATAGCAAGTAGCCAGGACGACAGGGATGCAAAGCCATGCTCTGAAGTGTCTCTAGCCTCTGTTTGCCAGACGCTGGGGATGGATCACTTGTTGATTACCTGTTCTGTTTATTCCCTCTGATGCACATGGCATTGGCCACTGTTGGAAGACAGGATACTGGGCTAGATGGGCCATTGGTCTGACCCAGTATGGCCATTCTTATGTTCTTATTCGACCACTGTTGCCAGGTTCCCCCTAAATTCTTTTCCCTAGACTAAACATACCCAGTTTTTTAAATCTTGCCTCACAGGTCAGGTTTGCTAAACCTTGGATTATTTTTCTTGCTCTCCTCTGGATTCTCTCCAGTTTATCCACCTTTTCCCTAAAGTGTGGCACCCAGAATTGGACACAGTTCTCCAGCTGAGACCTCAGCAGTGTCAAGCGGAGCAGGACAACTACCTCTCATGTGTCCCATACATGTACCTCCCATGTGGTGTTTTGAATCTTCACAGTGCTATGCTATAAAGGAGCCTCAGCACCTTTGTGGTAATGGGAATCATCCCAGGTTATAGCTGGTGAAGGACAGAAAGTTTAAGAGCCAAAGGCCAGATTTACAAAGGGATTTAGGCACCTAAAGATGTAGATGTGGCCTACTGGAGTTTACAGAGTGCCTAAGCAGGTTAGGTGCCTAATTCCTATTGAAAGTCAAAGGTGCCTAACTTTCATTGCTTTCACCCCCAACAGAGAGTCATGCACCCATGTGTGGACCTTCTCTATCATGCACTCACCCATTGATTTCAACGGGCATTCGAGGTCCAGAATACCTTCAAAAATAGGGTCCCAAATCTTCAAATACATACATCTCTCTGATTCAGGTGTGCAAGCACCCAGAGAGCATGCACATCAGGGCTGTGTGTGTAGAATTCACAAGTTGACACACAGTGGAGGGAGTTGAAAATTTCAGCTCAACTTGCTCAAGACCACATCAAGTCAGTTTCAGATCCAGATTAGAACATAAGAATTTAGCACCTACATCTGGAGTTAGTCCACTACAACTGGCCCACAGTGGCAGGTGCCTTCGCAGTGGCCGTTCTGGACCCCGTGGGCATTCCACCAGGCCCAGGGGTCCCCGTCAGGCAGACCATTCGCCGGGAGCATGTGGCACGGCTCCGAGGAGTGCTCCGTTCCCGGCACTGCGGCGGACTTTCCCTGTGACTCAGGCTTGGAGGACAATGAGGCGAGACCACGCGACCCTTCTGGTGCCAAGGGGCAGCAGCGGCTGTTAGAGCATCCTTGTCTTCGTCTCCAGATGAGGCTGTAGCAGGAGCTACACCAGCATCAGTGCTGGACGATACCAGAGCACACCAGGAGCTGCTCCGTAGGATAGCTCAGAATATGGGTCTACAGAATATGGGTCCACCGGAGGGCTCCAACTTCGTATAGCAAACCAGCAGGCCATCCTCAGCAGGTACGCCTTCAACGCCTGGCAGTCCATGGAGAAAAGTCAGGAGTCAGTTCCCTCTGACTCCAAGTCTGAGTTCTCCTCCATGCTGAAGGAGGGTAAGTCGGTGCCAGAGACATTATTGCAAGTGGCCTTGGATGCAGCTGACGCGGCGACATGGACAATGGCTCCCGGGGTGGCCATGAGACAGAGTTCCTGGCTGCAAGCTGAGGCCTCCCTCTTGAGGTGCTGCTCATATTCAGAACCTGCCAATTGAGGGCCCATCCCTGTTTTTGTTTCAGACAGACTCCAAGCTTCACAGCTGGAGGGACTCCAGGGCCATGCTGAGGTCCCTCGGGCTGCACACTCCATCGACTCAGAGGAAGTCATTCAAGCCCCAACCCGTGCCGCACTTTTATCAGGTCAGCACAGACAGGATTCTAACCGTCGCAGGAGCAGGAAGAATAGAAGGTCACCTCATTCCTCCAGCCCGGATTCTGGCTGGACAAAGCCGCATCCTGGCCCTAAGCCAAGCTTCGGCGGGTGTGCCCGAAGACGGCGCGTCAATCTCGGTTCCAGATCCACCCCTCTCCATGTTTTCGGGCAATCTATCCCGCTTCTATCCTGCGTGGTCCCAGAGCCCATCAGCTTGATGGGTGCCACGTGTAGGGGAAAGTGAGAGCCTGAGACATGAGGCCTGGTCTCACGGGCGTGGATGCAAGAGCTGAGGCCTGAACCAAAGTCTGGCTTTTGGAAACAGCAGCTGTTTGCTTGCTTACAAGTTCATCGGCATTCCTAAGGGGCAGTAACAGGAACCAAGTATTGTTAAAAGCAAGAGTAGTCCGACCTCCCCCGCTACGGGGTGATTGCAGACACACAACCCTGGGAGATGGTGCCCATGCTCCCCAAACAGCAGTGCCAGACAGGGCAGCAGCATAAGCTCTCCCCACGATGCCATGGTGCACACACAATCATGAGGGACAGGACAGAGACACCTGCCCGTACGGTAAGACAGACAGGAGGAGGGATGAAGACGATGTTATGCTTGACTTGGAGGCAAGGCACAGTAACCAAAGCAAAGAGGTATTGTGTAACCTGTTTACATCGGGCTATAAGAGAGGGGATCCTGACAGGGAATCGTTGTCCGGCCGAGGGGAGATGGGAAAGTCCCGCCGTGAACTGAGCTGGGCCATTGTGAGGAGCATGCCTGTCCTAGTGTACCCATAGCCCCTATGGGATGCTAGCTCCGTGCTTCACTTGCAACAAAACTGACCGAGTGCCTTCGCTGCTCATCCGAGTCTGTGCTAAATTATGGGTAGCCCTTATCGAGTCTGTCAATTCAGCTAGCTGCAGAAGCTGAGATGATGTCCAGAGGGGAACTCACACCAGCAGACACGCCCTACCCGACTGACAACACTA
>NW_027133176.1:0-6631 GCF_026122565.2 Emydura macquarii macquarii
ATAACCCATTTTCATAGAATCATAAAAGAACAGGGTTGGAAGGGACCCCATTACGTCATCTAGTGTAGCCCCCTGCTCAAAGCAGGACCAATCCCAATCCCATGAGAAGTGATGTCCAGGAAACCAATTTCCGAAGAGCCACAAACCCAGAACAGGGCGACTGAGCAAAGAGAACTTGGAATGGAAGAGAGGTGCACAGCTGGGGACATTGATTCTAAAAACAGCTGTAACTTCTGATGGACAATGGGAAAGCTGCATTGACCTCCTGGCCCTGGGCACTGGATGGCTGTAGGAGGAGGAGGAGGAGGGAGAGCAGGTGGCTGTACTGTTTAGTAACTGAGAACTGTATCAGCTCAACACACCTACATTTAAAGAGCCCATAGGAATTATTTGCAAAGCATTATCTTGTGGCTAAGAGAAAGGAATGGGATACAGGAAATCTGGGTTCAAGTACATAGATTCATAGAATATTAGAGTTGGAAGGGACCTCAGGAGGTATCTAGTCCAACCCCCTGTTCAAATTAGGACTAACCTCAGCTAAATCATCCCGGCCAGAGCTTTGTCAAGCTGCAGCTTAAAAACCTCTAAGGATGGAGAATCCACCACCTCCCTAGGTAACTCATTCCAGTGCTTCACCACCCTCCTAGTGAATAACCTTTTCCTATTATCCAACCTAGACCTCCCCCATTGCAACTTGAGATCATTGCTCATTGTTCTGTTATCTGCCACCACTGAGAACAGCCTAGCTCCATCCTCCCTGGAACCCACTTTCAGGTAGTTAAAGGCTGCTATCAAATCCCCCCTCACTCTTCTCTTCTGCAGACTGAACAAGCCCAATTTCCTCAGCCCCTCCTCCTAAGTCTTGTGCTCCAGCCACCTGTTCAGTTTTGTTACCCTCCCCTGGACTCTCTCTAATTTGTCCACATCCTTTTTATAGTGGGGGTGGGTTCTGTGGAAGATTCCCTATTTGGCCTGGAGTAACTCACTTAACTATTTTGTGCCTCAGTTTCCCCATCTCTTAAACAGGGATAATTAAATCCTTGGTCTCTCTCATCCATTAAATGTGTATCAATTTCAGACAGTGACAGCCTCTTACTCTGTGTCCAAGCAACACCCAGCAGAAAGGGGCCTTCATCTGAGTTCCAGTCTGTAGGTCCTACCATAATATTAATGATAAGAATCAGAGGGGACCCATGGATGGGGTTACGAGGTGTCACATGCATGCAGATTTCTGCCAAGGTTTGCTGGCCAGGCCCTCCACCGTGTCCAGTGGCTCCTGGAGCAGGCTGCAAGCTGCTGCTCTGGGGAGACGGAGAAGCAAACACTTTGCTGTGGGAGCTTCAGGGAGGGACAGCTGAGAGCAGAGCGTGCGCGTGTCTTTGAACTGTGCCCTCTGCCCACTAACAATAGGTCCCAGCTGCCTCTGATAAGAACAGTGAGAATACAAATAAAAAGAGTAAAATGCAGCTCCGGCCCTGCTGTTCATGGCAATGACACATGGAACTCAGCTGGTGCCAGCCAAGAGTAACCTCGGGGCTGCTACCCAGCACAGTGATAAGGACCCCCCTGGGTATTCATTAGAATACCTGCATTTTAATTAACCCCAAAGGCGATTGCATGTCCTGGTATGTTATAAATGAGTTATGGATAATCTAACTACAGAGACTAATTATAACTTCTGCCACTTCATTCCAGCTCCCAAATAAGATGCCCACCAGAGGAATAGCAAGAAATGACAGCAATGAAAAGAATTGCAAAGGGCCTTACTGACACTGCTCTGCTATGGCAGCAGCAAACAGATCCATGAGCTCAGTGCTGACAAACCCCTAACACAGCCCTGCTTCCCTGGCTCTGTCACACCCTCTGTGTGTGGGGTGTATGGACTGGTTTAGGTTATAGGCTATGCCCGCGACGTTGTTAACCCCTGCTAAGCCTTTAGCATAGACACACAATAGATGTGCAACATGAGCCTTACCTGGCTAGTGAAGGTGCAGGTTTCTTAAGTTAAATCAATCTTAATACTCTAAAGATCCTTTCCCCCCACGAACACTGGTTGTACAAAGGGATGGGAAGAGAACATGCCCGAGACCCAGAAAGACGCAGAGGGATGTTCATTCCAGTAAAAAGAGAAGGGATGGTGCTGGGGGTAGTGCTTGGACTGCAATCCTAGCCATCTGGGTCAGATTCCCGGGACTTCCACAGTCTCCTTCTGTGACCTTCGAGAATTCAATCTGTGTCAGATTTTCAAGAAAGTCAATAGGAGTTAGGAGCCCAATGCCCACTGCACTAGAATGAGTTTGGAGAGCCTGGCTCCTTTGAAAATTTCACCCACAAATTCTCTGTGCCTCAGTTCCCCCTTGTAAAAAGGAGCGAGTAACACTTCCTATGTTTGTGAACTCTTAGAGGCAGGGACTGCCTCATGCTGTGTATGAGCAGCACCCAGAACACTAGGGTCATGACCTTCCTGGAGTTTCTAGGGATCACTATACTGCCAGTCTGTACTGGATTGGAAAAAGTGATGCCAAGTGGTGCATGGGACCTACGCTGTCCATGTGCACAGCGCTGACTTTCACCCTCACAGATAATCACACAACTGCATGACTACATCCATGTGCACAAACAGAGAGAAGGTGGCAAGGGAAGCTTCTCATACAAACCAAGGAGAAAGCTCTGTTGGCGACAGAGACCACTAGTTGAACACCTGGTCCAGTTTACTTCTATGTTATACTCCTGGGTGGAATTCGCTGGCTTGTGTTACACGGCGGGAGAGACTAGAAGATAATTAACATTCTATGTCCCCTTATCATTTATGGTTTAGATTCTCAGCTGGTGTAAATCTACATAGCTCCTTTGATTCCAATGGACTTAGTCCAGAGGGGAATCAGCCCCATTGAACCCAATGGAAACACTCAGGATTCAGATCATGGCAAGTGAGAGGAGAATCTTCAGACTGCTGGAGGTAAGGATCGGGCCCTTTTAAGATAATAGTGCTACACTTATTTATGCCAGCTGAGCAGCTGATCCTGGAGGCCTATGACTGTCTCCTAAGATGATGCAAAATCTCAGTTAATTGGTGACTCTGCTGAGGTCTCAGACCAGGAGCCTGGAGGGGATTCAGAGACCAGGTCCCAAAGGGACCTTGGGTGATTTAAAGACCATGGACAGTGTAAAGGCTGTGGGAAGCCATGAAAAAGCTCTGGGGCTCTGCAGCAGCCTGCGGTGATATGTTGTGGACATCCCTGGCTATCTTCGGAGATGATTAGGTCTGCAGACTGGATAACAAAAGCACACACTGGGCCCCACTCCTGTGTGATGTGGTTAAGAAATTTGGACTCTTCTACACAGGAGTCACGGCTAGCGAAAAGAAGAAAATTTGCATTCAGTTGGATCGTCCCCTCCCAATGCAACTAGTGTAAGACTATTGCTTTGGTAAAGATTTTCTCTCTGTGCCTCAGTTTCTTCTTGTCTTGAAAATGTGTCAGTGTCCACCTCACTCAAGGATGATGTCACCCAAATATTTTGTTTAGAGAAAAATCCATCCATCCATCTGTCCCTGCTTCTCTCTGCAGTACCTGTCTGCCTGTCTCTCTCTGTTGTGGATGTGTATCATTTATCTCCCTCTCTCCGTTAATCTCTGTGTGGCTATGTACACACCACAGCTTAGGTTGGTGTAAGTTACGTTGTTCAGGGGGCAGAATAAGCCAGTATAAGTTACACCGACCTAAGTGCTGGTGTGAACAACTCTGTGTTGCCGGGAGAGCTTCTCCCACTGACATTGGTACCGCTGCTGGCGGAGGCTGGAGTAATTAAGCTAACTGTAGAGCTGTGCCCCATCGGCTTAGCCTGTCTGTACTAGCAGTGCTGTGGCGACACTGCTGTAAGCTCTGTAGTGTAAACAGCATGTGATAACCCGAAAACGGCAGCTTCTCCGTTTCAACAGCACCTCTCATGCATGGGGAAAACACCCTGATAAAATGCAAATGGACACTTCATTTTGTCCTTCAAATATGACCTTAAAACTCCCCTGTTGGGATATTAACAGAATGCAGCCTGCTGATCATGGCTGAGCAGATGACAAGCTGTCACTATTTCTCTTCCTTCGTTTTCCCTTTTTCCTATAAAAACCACTAAACCATTCATATCATTAACAAAGCTGGGGCAATTCTTCACCAGATTCATTTGTTCCTATGTTGCATCCGCACCCTCTCCTTTAACACAAACACTGAGCAGCACCTACATTCATAAAATGAAACCCTATGAAAACAAAGTACTCCATTACCCACACAATAAACCCTCTGCAGAGAGGATGAGAGAAAGAGCAAACCACCTACGACAAACGTTGGTCACATCACCTCATTCACCAATGGAAGGCTCTAGGATGCTGTGGTGATAAAGATGGGGTAAGAGCCAATATAGAATAGATTTGAAGAAATAAGAACAGGACAGGAGAGAAGAGAAGAAATCGAGTAGAATCGAATAGGACATGGCCTTTGTTCGTCTTTGGATAGTAAGATTTTTAAGGCAGACATTTTCTTTTTCTGTGTTCTGCACTGCACAGTGAGGACCTGATCCCAACAGGCATGAGAAGGATGTAAATATAAACTACTATGAAAGGAAGGGAGTACTGGGGTGACATGCAGTAAAGAGGCGGTAGTGGAAGGAAGTGTGAGCATTGCAGCAATAGGATGATATATCTTTTTCTTTCTGTAACTCATTGGTATTATTTCTCTCCCCTACCGCAGGAATGAGTCCTATGTGGGATTGGTCAACCACACTGTGGTGACTCATTTCATCCTCTTAGGAACCTCCAACACTGGTGTTGTTCAGACCATCCTCTTCGTCGTTGTCTTAGCTTTCTACCTCTGTACACTGCTGGGAACCTGCTCATCTTATTAGCCATCCTCGCTGACTCCCACCTGCACACTCCCTTGTATTTCTTCCTAGTATGATCTATAAGAACTGAATAGAATAGAAGATGGTTGAATGGAAATGAAGAAAGGAAATTAAAATTGAGTAGCATCAAATAGAATCGATGAAATATTAGAGTTCTGATTCTCCACTCACTTTCACCAAACGTATGATGGTTGTGGTGTGCTATGAATAAACAAATAATGATTTATTGAGATTGCTAATCTCTCTGCATTATCTCTGTGCTTCCAGAAATGACCCCGTCTTGCATGGAAATGGAGAATCGCACTGTGGTGTCAGAATTCATTCTGTTAGGAATACCCAACACCAAAGGCCATGAGACCCTCCTTTTCATTGGCTTCTTAGCTTTCTACCTCTGCACCCTGCTGGGCAACCTGCTCATTTTATCAGCCATCCTCGCTGACTCCCACCTGCACACCCCCATGTACTTCTTCCTCTGCAATCTCTCTGTGGTGGACCTTGGATTCGCCTCCATCAGCACCCCTAAATTCCTGGTAAATCTCTGGTCCAAGAGTAGAACCATCTCGCTGGGCGGGTGCATGTCTCAGGTCTTCTTCTACCAGTTGCTCGGATGCACCGAGGGCATGTTCTGCACCGTCATGGCCTTTGACAGGTATGTGGCCATCTGCCACCCCCTACACTACCTGGTCATCATGAACAGGAGGATGTGCGCCATCCTGGCTGCCGGCACCTGGATCACCGGCTCCTTCCAGGCCACCATTCTCACCAGCCTGATCTTCACGCTACCCTACTGCGGGCCCAATTTGGTGGACTATTTCTTCTGTGACATCTTTCCCGTGGTGAAGCTGGCCTGTGCGGATACATACATCATTGAGACCGTGAGCTTCTCCAATAATGGCATGGTCCCCATGACCTGCTTCTTCCTCATCCTCATGTCCTACATTCGTATTATCTACTTCATCCTTAAAATGAACTCAGCCGAAGGGCGACGCAAAGCAGCTTCCACTTGCGCCTCACATCTGACAGTGGTGACGCTGTACTTTGGGCCCTGTGCCCTGGTCTATACGCAGCCACAGCTGAGCAAAGTGCTGGTGACCCCTGTGCAGATCTCTGCTGACATGGTAACGCCCATGCTGAACCCGGTCATCTACACACTGAGGAACAAGGAGGTGAAAGGGGCTCTGAGAAAACTGAGTGGGGGGCAAATGACTGCACGTTGATGTGCTGCATCTGCAGAACTAGCTTGTGGGTGAGCATTGAAATATGTCTACGAATTCATGCCCCATGGCTCTTCAGTTGCTTCTGTGAGAGTGTCTCTCTCCTTCCCCATACAGCCTCACCCATCTATCTGGAGCTGTACTAATAATAGAAGTGCTCTTAAAAGCTTCTAGCTGTCTAGAACATGCTTTAAGTCTGACATGTTCTAAGCTGCCTAAGGGACAGGCACACTCAGTCTGCATTAAAATGAATAGGAATTGGAGATCCAAATCTTGAAGTTGACTTTGAAAAGCTCACCTTATTGCAGAAATCTACAAATGCAAGGGCAGCAACTTCTGCAAACTCCAGAAAGGGAGGAAAAAAATTCTACTCATCATCTGGCATGAATCACATGTTAGCGGGAACCCATTCTAGGGAGCTGCCTAACAATCCTGGGAGAAAAGCTGGGCTTCAGCATTTCTTGAAGTTCAACAGATTTGTTTTAAAAATTTTCAAAACCATGTAAGTGTTTTAGGAACCTAAA
>NW_027133177.1:0-6637 GCF_026122565.2 Emydura macquarii macquarii
GTAAATATATTTAGAAATACTTTATCATCATAAATAGGTTGTATGGTCAGTGTTCTGGAACATTATGGGAACAAAGGTAGAAGAAACCTGTCTCCAATGATGGTCAAGATCAGCTGTTTCAAAGACAGGATAATTGAATGATAAATCATGGAGAAAATGTGTTCCTAACTCAAACAGGCCGTAGCTGACTTGTATCCCAAGGCATGAGGCTCTGTACATATCAAAGCCATTTTAAAATTCTAAGAATATATTTGATTAAATAATATCCAGTGGCAATGAGTTCCACACGTCAGCTGGTCAGGCAAGTGGAGAGAGAAGCAGAAAGAGAGCGGCAGACAAATACAAAGAAAAAAGATAGATAGATAGATAGATAGATAGATAGATAGATAGATACTGTGGATCCCAAAAAATAATTTTTTTATACTTGCCCCAAAACTACTCCAAATAAACAATAAATGTTTGGTCAAAATTTATTATTGTATTGCTTGATACTTTGACCCAGTTGGTTTCAGCTCTATCTTCAAAGACAATGTTCATTTTTTCAAACATTTCTTGCCCATAATCCTTCTTAAAGCATCTTTCACATCCTTGTTCCTGAAGCTGTAGCTGAAGGGATTCAACATGGGAATGAAAAGAGTATAAAACACGGATATTGCTTTTCTTGGATATAGAAAAACTAGCCTAGTGGGCTGGGCATACATCAAAGCAGTGGTCCCATAAAATAAGGTCCCATAAAATAAAGTCACGGTCACCATGTGGGAGGTGCAAGTGGAGAAGGCCCTCAGCAGAGCGAATCCTGAGGATGGTGGAGATGATGTAGATGTAGGAGATGAGCACAATCAGGGCGGTGATTGATATAATAAAGCCACATAAGGTAAACATCACAAGATTATTTACGTACGTGTCGCTGCAGGAAAGACTAATCAAGGGAGGGCCATCACAGAAGAAATGATCCATCTCATTAGACCCACAAAAGTACAGCGTAAAGGTGAAGCCTGTTTGCATCATGGCACTCACACAGCTATAGATATAGGATCCCACCACCAGCTGAATGCAAACCCACTTGGACATGGCAACGGGATACCGGAGTGGGTCGCAGATGGCAGTGTAGTGATCGTAGGCCATTACTGCCAGGAGAATGGCTTCAGCGGTGAGAGAGAGAGTGACAAAGAAGAATTGGGTTGCACATCCGTTATAGGAAATGACTCTGCTCCCTTATAGGAAGCTTACCATGGCTCTGGGGTAGATAGTGGAGGAGCTGCAAAGGTCTAAGAGGGACAGGTTCATGAGGAAGAAGTACATGGGGCGTGAAGGTGATAGTCGGCTCTAATGATGAGAACCAGGCTGGTGTTTCCCAGCATGGATATCATGTAAATCACCAGGAACAACACAAAGAGGAAAATCTGCAGCCACAGACATCTTCCAAAGCCCAATAGGATGATATCTGTCCCTGCTGTGCGGTTCCCTTCTCTTACTGGCTCCGTAGGTGACATTTCCTTTAAATAGAGCAAGATAAAAGTTAAACAAAAAAGATACGTTGAAGTTTCTCCCAGATGTTCTTGAAATCAATGGGGGTTAGTCACCCAGATGCTTCGGAAAATCCCACTAGGTGCCTAAGTAGCTTTAAAAATCTGACCTCAGGTTACAGTTACTCACACTGAGTAGCACCTTCCTCTCCGGATAGCCTCCTGGATAACAGTGGAGTGTTCATTTCAACTGTTTTATAATTAACCTTGCGTGTACGTGGAGTCTAGGTCACCAAACTACAGATGTCCAGATAATTCCTTCAGGATGTGGCTGGAGTCTTTTTTATGAAGCATTTCCTGATTTTCTAATGTTTAGGTGTAGGGCAGAGCTGGTTGGAAAACAACCAGCTAAAACAACGCACAATATATTTTTAAAAA
Source organism: Emydura macquarii macquarii (assembly GCF_026122565.2). Lineage (NCBI taxonomy): Eukaryota > Metazoa > Chordata > Testudines > Chelidae > Emydura > Emydura macquarii. The sequence goes on from NW_027133177.1 coordinate 1,905, forward strand.
TATACCTTTTTAATTGGGAAATTCAGAAATTTTCTGTATTTTGACTTAATCCTGGCAAGCCAAATCAATTAAGCCATTTGGCATGGGACTCTCTCTTCCAGGTGGTGTCAGGAGTTTTTCTATGGGTTTCCTTAAAGACTTCAATCACACTGGCTCCAGCCCTGACCCCGGACACCTGGGAAATACGTACACCAAAGCGAGGACCCTTCATGGGCAATTCTTCCCCACTGGCAAGCTCCGAGTCCAGGTGATACAACAAAGGGGACTTTATTTGGGGTGGGTAGGTGGAACGAAGACATGAATGAACTTGAGAAAACCAGCAATTAATACATTAAGAAGTTCTATGGGGTGAGATTCCCTAAGTGTATCTTAAGAGTAGGCCCAACCTCGGTCCTCCTTTAGCCAGTGCAAATGGCTGACGTGTTCTGGACAGTTTCCTCTTGCCCAATTAGTTGTCCTGGGTTGGAGAAGTCCAAAGATTCTAGCTGGTCGGTGCCTAAGCCAGCTGGAGTGATTTCAGCTTCCCTTGCTGGGTAGAAAGGTCTGCACCAGCGTCCCTTGGGCTGGCTGATGTTTTCTTTGTGGCTTGAGTCAAAACTGACCAGTTCAGCTACCCTGTGTCCCCTCAAAGGTGCACCGCTGCTGTCCATGGCTTCTGAGCCATCCATCAACTCGGAGAGTTGCTACTGCTGTTCCATTCTGCACGCCTCAGCTCAGCTCATGGGGAGAGATCAGTGGTAGTTTGGGTTCTTGAGAGAGGCCTTGCCACCCAAGAGGTTCTCCCAGGAGGAAGCAGCCGTCTATTCCCTCTTTTTCTCCCTCTTGTTGCTCATCCAAAGCCCTCTTACCCCCCTGTACCTGATAGGAACCTTTGTCATGATGACTTTCAATGTCCATGGCTTGTCCGTGCGTCTTCCAAGAAAGTCAACTGTCTTTATGCCCCCTTCAAATCAAAATGTAATTGTATTTTAACTAAAATGCTCCAAACTGCCATGTAGCCAAAGTGGAAACGTGGCTGTTGCCATTCAGTGAATTCCCTTTCCCCTACAATAGATTGTAGCAGAGAGTTCCCTTAGCAATGGAGTGCTTGCACATCCTCAGATCTTAAGTTGCTCAGAGCTGTTCTTCCCCCATTTTATCCACAAATGACTGTGCTGAGCTCCCATCTGTCTAATGCTTCAGACCACAGGGCTTGCAGATAGACAGATAGATAGATAGATAGATGGGATGTATGGGGATAGCTAGCTAGCTAGATAGGCGTGAGTGGGACTACATAGATAGAGAGGTATAGAGATAGGTAGCTGGATAAATGCGTATGAACCGGAAGAGAGAGGGAGACATGGGTGTGAATGGAAATGAACGAATAGATAGAAAGATGGATGGCTGTAAATGGGTAGAGAAAGACAGATAAATAAATGGGTGTGGATGGGAATAGGTAGATAGATTTTCCCTGTAGAATATTTATACAGATTTTAAAAATATTGGTCTTCAAGGGGCTGCAATATCTTAAAAATCAAACTTCTCTCTAAAATTTCTTTTATCTGCTATTCTCACAGTTCTCACCGAAGACACTTTTAGTAAAAGAGTTTAGACAGCAAATATTATTCAGTGTTATCCAGTGAGATCGTTGCATGTTTTACACAGCTGCTACTGTTGGTTCTGGACACTTTGTGATCAGTGTGAATACCAGTGAGACATGGTACATTTGATTTGTAGATCAATAAGGTTTAATGTGCAAGGTTTTCTATAAATACACTAGTTAGACACAAACACTAAAATTAACTACAATATCTCATACTTACTACGCCTGGAGAGCTAAGCAGTCACTCAGAAGGCTGTACACAGGAACGGCTTTCTTCAGGGCCCTGCCAGGGAGTCAGTGGCCTCTGGTCCAACTGGCAGCACCTCTCGCGGAGTCAGGTGTTGATGGAGCGCCCCACTTTGTCTAAGTGGTGACTACTTATACCCGTCCATAAACAACCTTCACCTAATTATTTCTTTCTCATTATCATATATGCTAATTACCTACATTGGGTTTCCACCCTTAACTACATTTCATTCTCACCATAATAATTGGGATTGTCAAATCAACATCTGGTGACAGGAGGGGTGCAATAAAATTATGCCCCTTGGCAATGAAACAGATGTTCAAGGATAGCTTCTTGTTCCCATCACCATTATCTATGTGCAGCTGCAAGCAATACAGTATATGTATTCTGTCTTGTTATGTGCTGTGCTATGCAGAAACTGAGACATCTATACTGTCATTCAGTCTCTGCCAACTAAAATATGTCATGCTACAGGGGTCAGAATAGCCAAGCAAGCAACTGAATGCTATGCTAAGCCTGTAGGACAGTGGTCAAGCAACTCAAATTGTACTGGGCCTCCAGCAGCTACCTGTGTTTCCATCCTTCCCTGGTCAGCTTTCCTTCCCATCTGTTTTATTGTTTGACTCCACAGCAGGGGACAGAGAGCACTCAGAAGCAAATGCCATGCCTGAAACTTTTAAAAAAGTATTTATCTATTTACCTACCTACTTATCAACCAATTAGACTGCTGGTTGAAAATGTCCCTATTAAGTTCTTGATGGTGCAAATAAACACTTATGCCTGTGAATAACTGGTCCCAAACATCTGTCAGGGATATTTTAGGCATACCTAATTCTGCCTCCACATGGAGGGCCTGGACTAGAGGACCGCTTGAGATCTCTTCCAGCCCTACATTTCCATGATTTTCTGGCAGGAGTCTCTTTGAAATCAATAAGCTTATTCCTATCAATAACTGTCCACATGTTCCTTCAGTTTTGAAGTTTCTTTGAGTTCTTTTCTTTTCTTTTACCAGAGCAGGTACTTTTGAGCAGTGGAAGGGAGGAACAAATTGATTGCTAAACTTTTAACCGTTATGCCCTCTCTTCTTCAAGCACTTCCCTTCAGACATACTGCTGAAGTCAATGGAAGAACTCAGCATAGGAAGCACTGTTTAAATGAAGAAATGAAGAAAACAAGACCTTGTGCTAAGGAAGTCTATGGGAGTATTGACCTAAAATCAATTACATTTGAGAGCATACAGACAGAATAAGAAAGAATAAGCAGGAAATCAATAAGAAAATATACCTTTAAATACCTTATACCATCATTTGGAAGCCAGGTAAAGTCATCAGAATATCAAGCATCTGGAGAACAGGTGCTTGTTAATCATGGGGTTAAGACAACTCTTATAGGCAGGGTTTGACGAGACCACACTGTAGGCTCAGGTGAGAGGAGTTTGTTCTAATGTAGGCTACATGGCTTTATCGACCTCCAACTTTAATTCGAGGTCTTCACTACACTAACTCACCAGCAGCCCAAAGCAAGGTTTGCACTGTCTCCTTGAGCTGAGATACCACTGCTTTTAGTGCATAGACCCGAATTTGAGAGACAAGGCCAAAATGACAGAAGAATTAAAGACACGCCCAATAAAGATGATGTCATATTGGTTGAGTCTTGACACGAAGCACAGCTCATGTATTTGAACTCTGTTAATCTCTCCAGAGGAGGCACAAGAAACTTGTGCTGATGATCAGACTGGTGGGAATACAACAAATCCAAGTGATGAAGTCATAGAAAGAGTGTGCTGAGCTGAGAAAATTCTCTCTTGCTTTCTGAATTTGCTCTGCATTTATACCAGTGGAAGAGATAGCCTGATCTGATGACCTTTGGAATTAATAGAAAGGATCCCATTGACTTTAATGGACTTTGGGTCAAGCCAGGAAATCAGAGTCAGACATTTCATAGAGTCATAGATTCCAAGACCAGAAAGGACCATTGTGATCATCTAGTCTGCTCTCACAGGCCAGAGACCTTCCCATAATAATTCCTAGTGCTCATCTTTTACAAAAGCATGCAACCTTCATATAAAATTGTTAATAGTGGAGAATCCACCATGACTCTTGTTAAGTTGTTCCAAAGGTTAATTACTGTCATCAATTAAAATGGTATGCCTTATTTCCAGTCTGAATTTACATAACTTGAACTTCCAGCCATTGCATTATGCTATTCCTTTCTCTGCTAGATTGAAGAACCCATTATTAAATAATTGTTCCCCATGTAGGTTCTTATAGACTTTAAGCAAGTCATCTCTTAACCGCGTCTCAGTGGTAAGCTAAATAGATTGAGCTCCTTGAGTCTATCACTATAAAGCATGTTTTCTAAGCATATAATCATTCTTGTAACTCTTCTCTCCAATTTACCAACTTCCTTCTTTAATTGTGGACACCAGAACTGGACACACTATTCCAGCAGTAGTCGCACCAATGCCAAATATAGAGGTAAAATAACCTTTCTACTCTTAGTCTTGATTCCCTGTTTATGCATACAAAGATTGCATTATGTAATGTCACATGAGGAGTTTATTCTCAGTTGATAATCCCCCATGACCCTCAAATCTTTTTCAGAATCTTTGCTTCCCAATATAGAGTACCCATCCTGTAATTACGGTCTACTTTCTTTCTACCTAGATGTACATATTTACAGTTAGCTATATTACGACTCATATTGTTTGCATGCACCTAGTTTATCAAGCAATCCATATGACTCTGTATAACTGATTTGTCCTCTTCCTTATTTACCACTCCCCCAACTTTTGCGTCATCTGCAAACATTATCAGTGATAATTTAATGTTTTATTCCAGGTCATTAATAAAAAAAGATTAAATACTGGACGGCCAAGAACTGCGGTACTCCACTAGAAACATA
>NW_027133178.1:0-6468 GCF_026122565.2 Emydura macquarii macquarii
CTTTGTCATATTGAGGGTTAAGCCTGGGCTTTGGAACTTCTCATTTCCACCTCAAGGGGTCACTGGTTCTGCATTTGGAGAGAATCTGTGTTAGTTTTAACTGGCTCTGCATTGTGGTACCTGCTGGAGTGATCGTTCTGGATGGGATGGGGAGCCATCAAGCTTGTTACTGTTTTTGATTTGTTCTTTGATTTGACGTGTCCAGTGGTGTTTGAGATGGTACTGATCTGACATGTTGATCACTTTTCAGTTTTGATTGCTGCCTTCATTGGCTAGGTGGTTGGGGTTGTTCATCCTGAGGAGTAATGATATATATAAGATGTGGATTATTTCACTTGGATTTAGTTTTCGATCTCCTTAGTATTACACAGTGTGGGGAGCATTTGTTGCTTTCCGCGAAGTGGCACAAGATGTTGAATATTCTTTTCAGAATGCCGATTACCAGGGAAATTGACCAAGTTCTGTTCTGCAGCTGTTATTGCTGGAGTTTCCATGCCTATGGAGTATGTTTGCAGAATTGCAAGCATAGGGTTTGATCCCAGTCAGTGTAGTTGGCTGTTAGAATATGGGAATGAATGGATGGGTTGGATTATGCTGTCAGGTAGTTTTATTAGGGAGGTTGTATCTACTCTGTGGTTTCTTTATGGCATAGAAGCAGGACCGGATTAAGGTTATGAGGGGCCTAAGGCTAATGGGGGGGATGAATATGAATGACATATTGCAAAAAAAATTGTCAAACATTTATTTACATACATATTTACATATTTTTATTTATGTAAAAATAATAGGTTTATTCTACTCTCACTACACTCAATTCTTCAAACAAACACATTTTTCTCCTAGCTTTAGCTGTGGCAAAGTCATGAATGATGTCATCATAATTCAAAGACCTGATGATTTCATTCTCAATACTTGAAAGGGACAAAGCACTGAGATGCTTTATGGTGGATCAGAGGACATTTCTGACCCTTGCTAGAAGAGAGAAGGAACATTCTCTGCTACAGTTAGTGACAAATACAGCTATAATGCAGTTTGAACATTTGGGAAACACTTTATCACATTGGACTCAGTGATCACTTGGTGAATCCAAAGAGATTTGCTTTTGTCATTTTTTCTTTCTACATCTGAGAGTGACGTGCATTCAACAAATTGAAGAAATCCTTTAATAAAATCTTCTGGGAGATCGTCTGGGTACTTCGGACACAAACGTTTGATACCTTCACTGACTTCAGAACTTGAAGTGTTAGGTGAAAAATTGGTCAGTACATTAAAGATTTTGTCAATATTTTCGTAAACCTTGATCCAATGTTCTCATGAACTATTCAGTTTGTCGATGATTGTGCTAAGAGTATTAACTCTGAAGTTAATCATTGCATGTCTTCTGCCTTTTGCGGAGTTTGGCTGACTTATTTTCATGGTTAGCAGTCCTTACAGTCCCTGAATTTCATACTCATCAAAACTATCCCACATTCATTGCAGAACAGTTCCAAGATTCCTCATTAGGTTTACACCAGTGAAAAGGTCAATTTGAGCACTTTGCAAGCTTAGACTGCAGAATGGCTGAAGTATATCATTCCAGACCTCACACAAGATGCCAATTTCCAAAGTGCACATTGCATCACTCAGGATCTTCACATCTTTTCTTGTTGCTGATTTTTGTGATTTATGATCCTTGATTCTCTCTAGTGCTTCAAGGATGTTCGGCTATCCCAGAACAACTGCATTCACAGCTTCAGCATTGGTACTCCACCATGTCACTGAGAGTGATCTGGGCATCCCTTCAGTAGTGAATCTCTATGAATCATCCAATGACTGGTTGATGCACTATGCCTCTGAGAACGTTCTTCCAATAAGCATGAGCTTCCAAAAACTAGTTTTCCATTTGCTATCAATTCTGCCTCTAACTTTCTTTCAGACCTAGTAGCTGCTAACTAACAATATATGTTGCTCACTCATTGCATGATTGGTAATATATGCAGTATTCTTCCAACCACTGAAGCCTTTGCAAAACATTCCCCACGTTTTAGTATCAGAAAACAGGTGGCAATAAAAACAGAACACTTTCTTCTTAGAAGGCAAAGAGTTGAGTCATTCTTGCTTGATAATCTATTTGTTAGGCTTCACATATTCAAACAGATAACAATTCTGATTGGTGTACTTTTGCTTTATCAGTGAAAAGTCAGCATCTAGATTCTGGCATTTCTGTGGGCCCTTCTCAATCCAATATGCAATGAGATCTTGAGAAGTCATATCCCACTTGCCTGGATTGTTAGAGAAAGATATTTTTGTATGACTATCACTGGGAAAGTTTTCAGAGAAGTGGGGCAACACTGCAGCTAGAAAAGTCATAGGAGGCTGCTCCTTTTCATCAGGTGCAGCAGGTTCACTTGGGCTGGTATTTGCCTGGACTTACTCACCACCAGGCTTAGTAGGAGGAAAAAACGTTGGGAGAGAAGGAGTACCTTTCAGCAGTGCATCTTGTCTTTGCCATCTTTTGTGGGCCTCCTTCAATTTCTCCCATCATCCTTTCTTCGACATGGTTTCTATTGTCCAGTGTAGGCCTACAGTGTAAAATGTTCAATATTTCTTGGGCCTACAAACACTTACTTAGCCCACAAAGACAAAACCACAACCACAATGAATTGAAGTCACAGTCTTGATTGATTAATTTGTACAAACCAATATAGAATGCGACATAACATTTCTGATGGCCCCGCTACTGTTGCTCAGCTGTTACTTCAATATGGAATGGAGGGCCTAAAGTAGGGCCTAAAAATAGGAGGGCCTAAGGCTATAGCCTTATTAGCCTATGGGATAATCCGGCTGTGCTCCAAGCTCTGGGGCTTTAAGAAAAAACACCAAATTTCATGCACCTCATAAAATTGCCAGAGTAGCAATACTGATCATTTTCATGTATCAAATTGTAAATTCTTTGGCCAAAGACTTGCATCTCCCCAAGTGTCTATAAGGCACAAAGGGGCTCTGATGGGATCCGATACTGCATAATATTGTTATACGTAGGCCAAGCTGGGAGAAATGCAATCAGTGAAACTGCCTAAGTAGTAAAATTAAACTAGATTTTAAAAATTCTTTCAGTTGGGATAATCTAAAGGGGGTGTGATGGGGTGGACTAGATCCAGCAGCCCCCTGCTGGAGGACCCAGGGTTCTAACACACCTTGTCCCAGAAAGGAGCAGAAGAGAAGTCCTCCAAGCTGCCTAGAGTGGCTGTGTGGGAAACAGCCAATGAGAGAGGCTGCAGGGAGAAACCAGTCAGGGCCCAGTAGTCTCACTTAAAAGGAGCTGCAGTACCAGATTCACTCAGTTGCTACCTGGAGCTGAAGGAGTATGGAAGGTGTTCCTGGCTGGCTGAAGAAGGAGCAGGACCATGTACAGATCAGTTGCTGGCAGGGACTGGGGAAAGAACAGGGAGCTCCTGGCTGGCTGTGGAGGCTGAGTAAAAGGACTTCAGCCCTACAGTAAGGGTGAAGCATTTGTAAAGATGGGGAAGTGGCCCAACGGACTGTAGTTTCACATACAGATAGTGTGTGGGACCTGGCCAGAGGGCTGAAAACCTGCTTGAGAAATCACCAACAGAGGCCGTTGCAGACTAAAAGAGTGCAGACACATGCATCTAGCCTGGGGATTCTCACATGAAGTGAGGCCACCATGTTACATGGGGTTAGTAAAATGGGTTAGAACACAATCCAGCAGCTGAAGATGAAACTCAGCAGACTGAAGTTGAAAATACAATACACAACTGAGGATAGCTAAGAAAGGGAACATTTTACCAAGTCTATGGTGAATTCTGTGTTACACTGAATACCTGGCCCACTCACAAATTGCTGGACTTTTTACTGAGTGAAATTCTCTGTCCTGTGCTGTGCAGGAGGTCAGACTAAAATAGGTAATCGGAATGGCCTTTATATCTAGGAATCTATTATTTTTAAAGATACTGTCTCCCTAATATTGTGCTTAGATCGGCACAGTTTCTTTCTGACAGATCCACTTGAATTCAGCACTGCACATTTCAGAACGAATCTGATTCCCCTTTATTACCCCACAGCTGAACTAGATACCGAAAACCTGTGGAACAAAGGGGGAAAACAACCCTGTTAATGTCTAGACTTATCAAACAAAAGCCCAGAGAAGCTTTTCTTTGTTTTAAATCTAACAGACAGTTCAGCTGTAGGTTTTCCATTATCTCTGCATTTTTTTTCCTGCAAGGTAACAGATGCCCCAAACCTCCAACCATGTCTGGTTTCCATGTGGGCTATGGGGGACTGAACTCATCACTCTACCCTAGTGGTGGGGGTGGGAAGTGTGTGTCGGAAGAAAGCTTGCCATGCTTTCTTTACCAAGTGTGGCTCTCTGTCTCCTCTCAGTGATTGATCCACAAAGTGCTTAAAGTCCACTCCTTTCACTCAAACTGTGTCCATGCTTTCAGACTCAGATCTCCCATGATCACCCTGAGAATTGAGGGGCAGTTGCCTGCCTAACAACATTGAGAATCACTGTTAATTCCTGATAGACTAGAGGGGGACTTTACTTACTGTTAGAGGTGGCCAGAAAACTGAATTTCCATTCCACGGGTTATTCCAAAAACACGGGGTGGTTGTTTGTTGGGTTTTTTTGTTGTTCTCAATCAGAATGAAACATTGAAATTTCCAGCAAAATACGGTTTCCAAAATTTTGTTTTTGAAACATCTAAGAGATCTTATATAAATGTTTCAATCAAGTCAAAGTCTTCTGACTTTTATGTTGTAATGTAATATATAATGTCAAAATGATAACGCTGAAATAAAATATTGCAATAATTTTCCATCAAAAATTGAGAAAAACTGATATGTTGCATGTGAATGTAACAGTTTCATGGAGTCATCATTTCCTGAAGCCTGTGTCATGCTGGTTAGATTGTCAAAATCATAATAATTCATGTGAGATATGCCATGTCAGGTACTGTTAGGAAGGTTATAATATGGTAAGTAAGATGATAATACTTATGCTCATGTGTGATGTGTGAAATGGAAGTTATAGATATTTGATATATCTGTATTTCAAATGGTGCTGTCTGAGTAACGACTCAAACAGGATGGCTGCAGAACAATAGCCTGCTTAATGGCCCATTGAGACATTCCCAGGTGCAAAGGGCCCAAGGGGAGAAGCCGGAGATACACCTGATGTGGCACCAGGACTTGTCCATGTGACCCTGAACTCCATTTTGGTTTCTGTAAAACTCTACAAACCGCATGGCCCGGGCCAGAGGGTATATAAGGCAGAGGCCTTGGGAATCCATTTTGTCTTCAGTCACCAGTCTTCAGCCAGGACTCAGCTTCAGGTACCAACTTACCTCGGATCAGCTCATCTACAACTGAACTGAAACTGTGAAACAAAGGACTGAGACCCACCTAGAGATTGGGTGCACACCAGAGGAACTACACAAGTCTGCAAACTCCACAATTCTTCTAGAAACCTGATATATATGGACTTTCAATAATTTGTATATATTTGATTGCTCTAATCCTTTAACATTTCTCTTATGGTTTCTTTCTTTCTTTTTACAATAAACCTTTAGTTTTAGTTACTAAAGGATTGGCTGGCAGCGTGGTATTTAGGTAAGATCCAAACTTATATTGATCTGGTACTGTGGCTGACCCTTTGGGGTCAGAGGGAACCTTTTTAGTAAAGAGCATAGAGTTTAAGTAACTGGTCTCTTTACTGGACCTAGTGGCTGACTGGGAGCCAGAAGCTGAAATGCAGTAAAGGGGGTTGTGTGCATTTGTATACTGGCTTCTGTGGGGATTCAGAAGTGCAGTTTGTGGCTGGTTGGGAAGTCTGGCTTCAGTGCCACCCACCAGTGCTGGGAGAATCTGCTCTCTGTTTGCAGCCTGCCCTGACCTTGGCATTTTCAGGTGACTGCCCTGGGCACGGGACAGGTCACAGCCTGGTTTTCAGTTAAAACTTCAGTTAACCTACCTACATTTCTCAGGGCTGTGAAAAATGTCACGTCCTGTGCGACATAGTTAGGTCAACCTAGCTGTAGCTGCAGTTAGATTGATGAAAAAATGCCTCCGTTGACCTAGCTGCCGCCTCTTGGAGAGGTGGACCACATATTACAGTGATGGAAAAATCCCTTCTGTCAATGTAGGAAGTGTCTACAGTTGGTGCTACAGGGTCACAGCTGCAGCACTGTAGTTGCTGTAGTGTACATGTTCCTAGAGGGAAAACTGTTCTGTTAGGAAAATTCTTCCCCAGCTCTATGGTATTGCGTGTGTTCCAGTAATGTCTAGAGACCCCAACCATATCAGGACTCCCTTTTGCTGGGGTTTGTATCTGTACACTTTGCAAGAGAGAGTTATTGCTCGCAAAGGCCTGCAATGTAAATAGACAAGGCAGTCAAAGGAAGGATAGTTATTTCTATTTTACAGATGGGGAGCAGAGACCCAGAGAGTTTAAGTGACTTGGCCAAG
>NW_027133180.1:0-66426 GCF_026122565.2 Emydura macquarii macquarii
AAAATAAGATACAAACATATCCATAACTTCCATTGCATATATAAACACACGAACATAAACATCTGACTTAGCACATTACAGCCTTTCTAACGGGACCTGACATGGCATCTCTCACGTAAGTTACCATGATTCCGATGTATTAATGTTAATAAATATAATAAATGCCCCTGCAATCCAGCCAGCATGACACCCCCAACACGAGATACTCCCTTCTGCACCAATCAGAGCTCCTGAATACACCTCAAGGGCCCCCCAATCCAGCCAGAGTCACACACACTAACATAACTGCGAATTATCCAGAGCAGTGTCAGAGCTTGTCAGCATCAACGATCGCTTCTCTCTTCAGGATTGAGCCTTCAGCCCCCGGCCTGGTGCCATGCTACATTGGGGGTTTGCTGCAGATCCAGTGTCTCTCCAGAGAGCACCGTGAGGAGCTGATGGTATCGGCTTCCTTCAGATACACACACTGCCCTCCTCCTCCGATGTGAAACCTGCAGGGAAGGAGCAAAGAGCCTGTCAGTAATGGGCAGTGGGGGGGTGTCGGGCAGACGGCTCCCGGCACAGCCCGCCCGCCCACACACACACACACACACGTTGCCCACCAGGGGAAGTAACCGCGATTTCACCTCTGTGCCATTTGTGCTGTGGGGGTATGGCCCCAGCCCAGGTGGCCCAGCTGTTAGTGACAAAGCTGGGCTCTGACCCCGGTTGCCTGATTCCCAGACCCCTGCTCTAACCACTGGGCCACGCTGGCTCCTAAGGAGAGGCTCCTTCAATTGCAGGGTGAATATTCATCTGCACTTTGGTTTGGGGCAAAAGTCAGAGCAGCCCTCTCCCTCCCGCCACGGACATGGCAGCTACCGGTGAGCAGCACATCTCACTGGTTCCTCCTCCCCGGTCGGTGGAATCAGGGCACCCGTAACGGCGGGTGAGCCCCTCCCAGCAGCACGTACGTGAGGACACAGACTGTGCTCGGCGCAGGGCCGGGGAGACTCAGGAGCGACAGACAGAAGCAGACAGAGCAGGGCCAGCAGCAGTTCCTCCAGCAGGGATCGGTCAGACGCAGAGTCCAGCTTTCCTCCCACCACAGGGCGACAGGTGGAGACAGGCCAGCACCGGCCCTGCCACAGAGCGTAGCTCAGAGCCTGCCGACGCTGTCACGGGGGAGCAGAGAGAGAGAGAACAGCAGGTGACAGGAAAGGCAGAGCCCAGAGCAAACAGGTCACCCCAGCACATGGGGAGCTGCTGGCGATGGTGCTGTTTAGGATGAGGGGGGAGAGACAGACAGCGAGAGCAGCTGGGTTAGATCCCAGCACAGACGTAGCAGGGCTGGAGAGGAGGGCGTCTACCTGCCCTGTGAATGGGGCCGAGAGCCACGGCAGGAGAGCAGTGCAGAAGGAACTAGCACCATGAAGCCCCAGAGGCAGCGGGTTGAGATCTCGGCAGGCAGAGAGGAATGGGCACCGTGCAGGGCTGGGATCTTATAGCCCAGATCCCCCATCGCGCCCCTGGGCTTCCCGCACAGACACGGGAACACGCTGATGCCACTTTATCATACGGGACTCGGTTTCCCTGGTCAGCTCCGAGTCCAGCACGGCAGGCGTCCCCGACCCAACCCTCAGGGAGAGGCCAGGACTCACCAGTTGTTGAATTCGGTGCCGTTCACCCATCTCCAGTGGGGGCCCGTCTCATTCCGGAGGCCGATCCAGTGGTCACGGGGACCTCTGTCGCGCAGCATGAAATCCTTTAACAAGAGCAGCAGGAAGCCGGACATGACACACCTGACTGAGCGCCCAGCGCGCTGGGTTCCAGTCCACGGGCTGATTTAGGGGCAGGAGACAGCCCCACACCCCGTCCAGGGGACGTGTCCTGTGCAGTGTCTGCCACAGGCTGCATCCAACGTGTGGCTCGGAAGAGATTATTCTGAAGTGACGTGATCTGGGGTCCCCTGAACCTGATCGGCAGAGGGCGGGTGCTCTGCCCTTTGTGATAACCAGCCCCTCACCCATAGGGGGTCTTGCTTGGGCCCCCAAATCCCTAGTCACTTTAGCAAGACCTGGACGCATCAAACGTGACCCAGCCTACGTCCAGCAGCCCGTGGGGCAAAGGGGGCACATTGCCCAGACGTCAGCCCTGATTCACTGAGGCAGGTTTCAGGCTCTCATGGCAGCCTCTCAGCGTCACAGGTGGGAGAGGAGCCGCGTTCAGGGAGGGAAGGCGGACGGGCAGCCCACCATGGGGAGGGAGCCGGAGCAGAGGGGGCTCTGCCCACGGCACTGGACATCTGCCTGGGAGAGGGACGGTCAGATCTCACACCAGTGCCCCACCCCTCACCAGGCCAGCTGACAGGGCCCTAAGGAAGGCACCATTCCAGCACCAGCCACCAGGACAAGCCCAGCCAGTCACTGCTGTAGGGACTCACCATCTCCTGCTGGGTGTCGATCCCAGCCAGGGAGGCGCCCAGTGAAGAGCAGTGGTTCTGGCTGGAGGTCCAGTTCCCTTCGGCCTCTGAGAAATAGTAGCATTTCCCTTGGAACGCGAGCCAGTCACCACCGGGGCAGGCTGCCACGCATCCTACCCTCTGTGCTACTTTTCCACTGGAAGAGAGAGTAACGCAAGGTGAGACTGTCCCTGTGCCCTTGCCCGATCTGCCCCCAAAGGAGCAGCCCCCCAGATGCACCCCCCCCCAGCCTGAGCAGAGACCCCCCCCCCCCCCTCCAGGCAGGAACTCCGGGTCTGAGACAGATCCCACCCCCTCCCTGACAAGTATAGCGGGGACATGCACTGACCCTCAGGACATCCTGGGAGGCAGGACTCCTGGGTTCTAGTCCCTCCACCCTGCAGCTGTGGGCCAGCCCCGGATCAGCCCTTTGTAAGTGGGGGACAATCGGCCTGACCCACCCGGGGGCGGAGAGAGGTGACGGCTAGACAGCGCTTGGAGAGATCACCAGCCAGTGTCACTGCGCAAAGGGAAATTAACTCCCCCCAGCCGCACGACAACGGGTCGGCGCCATTCTTCATCGTGAGGGGGAAGGGGACCGGCAGGACAGAAGGGAAGGGACTGGCTCAGGGTCACAGGAAGTCGGGGGCCGAGCTGCGATTTGAACCCAGGAGTCCTGGCGGCCAGTCCTTCGCTCCCACCACCCTCCACCCAAGTCTGGGTGGCCAAGAGATGTGTCTGTTCGGACATTTGCCTCACCAAAGCACCATGGGTGCACTCAGTCCATGGCACTAACAGGGGGTCTGAGATGTGGGAACTTTAGCACTCGGCCCCATGGTGGTGCCAGCACCCTGAACATCAGTGCTGTGAGAGCAGCTGGGCCCTTAGAATTTCTCCTCGCTCTCCTGGACATAGCAGCAGGAACCAGCATTTAGTCAATTCCAGCCAGGGCAGGGCCGGGACCTGGGGTCTCTAGGGATGGCTGCACACAAATCCAGCAATTATGCTGGGTCCGGCTCTGCAGCAGTTTGCCCCAGATGGCTGGGACTGGACACAGCCAGGAGCTGCCATCACTTGTATAAGCCAAGCTCAGACACCTCCATGGGGGTGTAGTGCAGTGCCCCTGTCTAGCCAGGCATCTCTCTGCCTGCCCGCCATCCCTAGTGTACAGGCCTTTCAGCGCACACGCTCACACCCAGCAGGGCAGCATCTCATTTCCCCACAGGCCTGGATCAATTTTAGCCTCACGTTCCCCCCCAGCCCTGTGAGGCAGGGAAGTCTCATTAGCCTGAGTTCACCACAGGGAAACTGAGGCACAGAGCAGGGACGTGCTCTGTCCAGTCACCCAGTTGGCTAGTGGCACATCTGGGAACAGAAGCCAGGAGTCCCAACTCCCACGCCAACATTTTAACCACAGACCCAGCCCCCAGTGACTGCTGCGCAGAACAGGGACTCTGCCTCCCTCATCCCCAGGAGCCGCGCCAGGGAAGGGCTGGAAGCAGTCTGACTCAGTAGCAAAGATGGGCTGAGTAACAGAAGTCACACTGGGCCCGGTCCAGTGTGGAGGGCGGATGGCCTGCTGATCTCTGCAGAGACAGGAAGAGTTGGAAGAGGCCCGTGTGGAGAAGCCAAGGGAGGCTGCAGCCAGCCAGAATGCGCAGCACAGACCCCAGAAGGAAGCTGGGAGACTTCTGGTCTGAGCAGGGGAAATCTACCCAAAGTATTGCACAGGCCCCGGAGGGCTGCAGGATCCCTGACTCCAGGGGAACACGGGTTACAGCTGAGGGCGAAGGAGCAGTTTGATTTGCTGCGAGAGACGTAATGAGACGGCACAAAACGGGGGGAATCTTAGTTTAAAATATTCTGGCCTGGGGGTGAGCTCAGACAAGGCAGCTGGAGGCAGCAGACCTGCAGGGCCATGGCAGGCCACAAGGGAGCACCCGGAGATCATTAGCTGGATTTTCTAGGCCTGTCTGTGGTGGCAGAGAGAAGGTGGCCTGGGTGCCGGGTGTGCTAAGGGAGGCCTGCCTGGGTTTTTAACCTTGGGGCTGTTATTTGAACTGCTGTTCTCGCCAGGCCCCGGCAGGGGAGCCAGGGGAACACAGCAGCGGCCTCTAACTCCGGCTGAGATGAAGGTTTTTGTGGGTGAATCTGTAGCAAGGTTCACATTTAGCAGCAGGAACAGCATCGAGGGTGTGTGCCAAGGAGAGCATCTAGGGTGTGTGCCTAGGAGAGCAGTTAATAGCTGTGGGGGAAACCTCCCGTCTCTGCTCCCACGTGACTGGCCGGGTGAATTCCCAGCTGTCCGGCTGCAGTGAGAGCCCCTCGCACGGACTGACAGAGCTTGTCTCAAGGACACGCAGCACCTGCCAGCCCTGTCCTGGGCGCAGCCAGCCAGCGGGGAGGCAGGAAGGCCGAGGTCCTCAGAGCGACGCGGTGCGGAGGAGCTAGAGATCTTGTGGTGGAAATTAAGTTCAACCCATGGATCCAGATGTGTGTAAGACAGGGTGTGTGTGCCTGAGCGGTACAGAGGGAGCGACGGGCACCGGGGCAGGGTGGGGGGAGGGAATCTGAAAGACATCTGGTGTGAATCCTTCCTGAACCCAGGGCTGAGACCAGGGAGGCTAGGAGGGGAGAACACGCAATTGGGGCAGCTCCAGCGTGAGCGGGAAGCGCAGAGGGGGGCAGGCGGGGAACTCACCTGCCAGAACTACCAAAGCAATAATCAGAACTGCAGCTACGCCCAAGACACAGATCAGGGTTTTACGGCCGGATGGGTCCCTGAAGGGAGATGGATAATCTGAAAGAGAAGCCAGGCTTGGTCCCAGGGCTACTCCACAGCGAGGATCTGGAGACCGGCTATTTATAGCACTGCTCGAATGCACGCGCCCCTGGCACATGGACAGATATTAATTAAAACCATCCACAGTCCTAACAATGCCCACTCCCAATCCAGCCAAGTTACAGGGATCTCTCCCAGCCGGCATTTCAGAAGGCTCAGCAAAAACGAGCCTTGAACATGTGTGGCGGGCACAGAACTCGTCCATGGATGGCAGGGATTTCACGCTGTCCCCATACACTTGGCTCTTTGCCATGCGTGGGGGGAGGGGTGGACCCTGGATTGGTGAGACACTCTTCAGGGTAGGGCTGTCGTGTGTCTGTCTGTACAGCACTCAGCCTAGCTGGTCTCTAGGTGCTGGAATATAAATACCCAACAACAGGTGAGGGTGCCTATGCTCTCCCATTGGAAACTCTGGCCCTTATGGGAAGCAGCAGGAAGGGATGGAATGAACACAGGACTGGGCCAAGTGTTCTGGATGTGGATGCTGGCGTGTGTAGGAATAGGGCTAGTGCCCCTTTAAATAGTTGGTGAGCCCTCCCGTGGTGCTCACCGTGATTTAGAAGCCAGCCTGAGCAGCTGCGTGCACGTAGCTCGGCCTGACGTGTCCATGTGCAATTAGCAAACATGGATATCTGGGACCCCATTGTGCCCTGGGCTTCCTTCATAGCGTTTCATTGTCTTTTGCTCTTTAAACAGGAGTAACACGCCAGCCAGAAGTGTTCCTCCACAACCCGCTGCTGCACATGGCAAAGGGAGGTTACAGGAGCCCACTGGGGCCATCAGGGCCTTGGCTACTTGGGCAAATCCTGGGCTTCGTAATTTCTCCTTCCACTGAGAGATTGTCTCGTTGCACGTGTCTCCCCACAGCCCGTTCCCCGAGCACAGAGCTGTGATTACCTGGGTCTTGTGCTCCCCTTGCATCTCCATTGCTACATAAGTGCTCCATTAGCGGAAACTGTTCTTGGGAATGGATTTCCTCCAGTTCCAGTCTCCGCTCCCATCTCAAGGTCCCGGTGCCCCTCTCCTTGCAGACTCGGCTCAGTAGGATCCGCTGATCTCCCCATCTCTCCGCTGACATACAGAGGGCCTGCACTGAGCACCTCTGACCTGCTCCTCTCTGGTGGCAGAGAGTCACTTCCACCGGACGACAAGCCAGCCACGCTCTGATTCCTCCCCAGCTTCTGCATGGAGCTGAAAACCAAGGTGCACCACTCAGGACAGACATGGCTGGGGGAGGAGGGTCGGTTCTGATTGAACGGATCCCGGGTTTGAAACAGCACCTGGACTCCACCGGCTCTTCTGGCCTGATGACAGCTCAGAACCTCGACATCGGGGGTGTCCAGCCTTTGAGCGGCAGGGGCCACATGGCCACGTGTTTTTTACTAGGGCCGCTGAGCAAGTTTCGGAGGAAGGGAGAAGGGGGATGCTCCTGTGTCCAGCCGGCCAGGACTGCAGGGGAGCAGGGGGCTGCAGGTGCCAATTTTAATTTTTGGCAGGGGGTGCCAGCCAGGGGGAAGGGGAAGACCTGGAATGGGAGACGTGACTCACAGCATGTCCATGGCCCTGCTCTCCCCACTCCCTGCCCCACTTACAGGCGTGGGTGTGGCTCTGTACGTCTTCTGTTCCCCCCCACCCCCGGGCAGGGAGCCACTTCCAAGCCTGGACCTGGCAGGCTGCCTGAGGCAGCTCCTCTCGGGCATGGCAGGCTGGCTGCAAAGCGAACAGAAACTCCTGGGGGAGAGGAGCGAGAAGCGGGGAGCCCCCACAGCCAGCATAGATGGGGAGGGGAGGCTGCTTCCCCCAGCCAGGCTGCACAGAGCAGCTCCCAGCCGGCTGGAGCTGTGGGCTCCACAGGTGCTGGGTGGTCAGGCTGTGATCCCCTTGGCTTGGACAGGCTGGCCCGAGCGGGAGAGCAGGGCCTTGGCTGGAGGGAGAGGGCGACCAGCCTCCCAAGCAGAGGGCCCTTCCATGGCCGCAGAGAGCAGCGTGGAGCAGCATCCCCACCCAGCCAGAAGTGGCTGGCCCCACGCCCAGTCCCTGCCTGCCCAGGGCCCCTGGCTCTGTACTAAGTCGGGGCTGCTCCTCGGCTCCTGCTGGCTGGGACAGGGGCGGCTGCTGCTTGGTGAAGGTAAGCAGCATTCTTCGGTCGCCTTCCTGACCCCTGTGACTCACCCGCAACACAGGGAGACTCCAGGATCTGTGCGCAGGCCTGGCACCATCCCACGAACACCGGGGAAGGGAGGCTGCTGCTTACTGGGCGTGGCAGAATTCAGGTGGTTTGTATCATTTCAGTGGCTCATACTGGTTGATCTTTACGCTTTAAGTCATCAATTTAAATGGTCACAGCTGTGGGGAAATGGGGGGGCGGAGCCTGTCAGACAGCATTAGAGACAGCAGACACTGGTATTCAAAGAGTTAAAGCTTTAACATTGTTAAACCAGGTTTTCAGCACCACGTGTCAAAATAGACACAGGAAATTTTCTTGCTCCGGTTGGTTGCAAGTTCCCGAGCTGCATTTTCCTCACTTCGGTTCCAACCCCACCAACGGAGAGATTTTCCCCACCAGTGTGTGTGTGTGTGTTGTGTGTGTGTGTGTGTGTTGTGTACCGATGAAATCAGCACGGACGTTCTCCTAGAAACAGCTCATCTGCTCAAGCCCGCTGCTTGGCTGGATCCGTCATATTTTAACAGGCGCTTCCCTGGTTCCCAGCTGCCAAGTTCTCAGCAGAGGAGATGCTGCTACTCCTGCGGTTTCACCTCCTGCTCCCAGTGAGGGCACGTTAGGAAGAGAAGCCACGGGGATGTCAGCAACTGTCTAATAACCCCCTGCCCCACCGCTGCCCCAGCGTAGCGGAAATGCCTTCCTCCCCATCAGCGCAGCCCCTCCCGTGGCTCCATCCTCCTCCTCCCCTGCTGCTGGAGATCTCTCCGCTGCTCCCTCCCCTCGGGCGCTGCATCTCCCTGCCCCCGCAGCGCCCCGCTCGTGAGCACGCAGGGGGTCCCGCTGCACAGGATCGGGACCCCCAGGGACCAGGTCTGAGAGTCTCGGGAGCTCCCGGCTCAGCCGGCAGGACACCCAGCCTGTCCCCGCTTCTCAGGCGAGGGGCACCTTCCAGCCGGTCCCGGGGGGGGGGGGGGGGCGGATAAAACACCGGGGAGGGGCAGCAAATCTAGAGTTTCATGGCCAGGAAATGCACAGTTATGGCTACACGGAGAAACCACCCAAACGTGCTAAGGGCTGGACGTGCTCAGCGCCGGGGACATCAACGCCCGGCAGCAGGGGAGGCCCGGAGGAGCCCGGCTGGGCTGGGGCGGGGAGGGGGGGGTGGTTTGGGGGCCCTGGCTGGAGAATTGGGCACCCTGAGCCCCACAGCAGAGCTGCTCCGAGCCCCCGAAGGGACGTGCGGGGGCAATCCCAGATCAGAGCCGCGGTAGAAGCCGGGCAGGGAGCAGCCCCGAAGCGAGGCAGGCAGCTGGTGAGCGCCGCCGGGCCACGGGTGGGGCTGGGGGACACCGGGCCCGGCCCAGCCTGCAGCCAATGGCAGCCGGTCCCGATCCTGCCGCCAGGCCCCTGCACCGCCCTGCAGTCCCGGTCGCGGTCCCGGCCTGTCACTCACGGCCCCCCCAGGTGGCTTCCCCAGGCGGCAGCGGCGCTTCTGCCCGGGGCGGGTCCTGTCCCCTCCCAGGCGGTGGGGTATTTTTTGCCGCTTCCCCCTGCCCGTCCCCCCATCACCCTCCTCCCTGGCTCTGCCCCGGGATTTACCTGCTGCCCCGGGCGCTGCTCTGGCGAGGGAGAAGGGCGGGGGGGAAGAGCGGGGACTGTAGCAGCTGCAGCATCAGACCGAGACCGAATCCCGGCGCGTGTGTAAATGTGTTAAACCAACCCGCGCCCGCCGCATTTATAGCCGCCGCCGCCGCCTCTGACTCACGGCGTGTCATGCCCTGGGCCGGGGCGGGAGGGCGGCCGTAGTAGCGCTGTTTCCTTAAGGGCTGCCTTGTGAAAATGCCGGAACGTCACGGTCCGGGCGGTGGGCGGAACCGCAGCAGCTGCGAGTCACGTGTCCCGTTGCAGGTTCCCCCCCGGTTCAGCAGAGTCTCTGATCAGGTTCGCGATCTCGGTGTAAACACACGTTTGCAGTGCAGACAATGCCTGGGAGACTCCTACCTCCAGCCCGTCACTTCTGGTTGAGCTAGAATTATTTGCAGCACTGAAGAGCCGCTGACTGACCGAGATTAAACACACACAACAGTTCTCCATTTGATCTTTGTGTCTAGTCAGTTTCACGGTGGTCACTGTCACTGCTTTCATCCCACCTTTGGCAGCTGTGCACTGCTTCAGGAAAATAAAATCAGCCATGTCTTCCCCCACCTCTATTCTTAGAGACCTGATCATCTTTATCTATACCTCTGTACCCCTCTAACTAGTGCTTCATACACATCGCCAAGGGAAGGGGGGACATTTGAGTGCACCCCCACCCTCAAAGACAGTGACCCGGGAGCGATGTCTAGACATGGATGAAATTTTTTTTAAAAAAAGAAGGGTTGGCTGTAGAAAAGTGGCTATTTTTGGAATGCAAGGTTTTCCAGGAAAGAGTGTCCAGATTACATGAATTTCATGGTTTAAAAAGTTTAAAAGAAAAATATTGTGAAATCCATCTTTTGTTCGCTATATTCTCCCTTCTGTCCTCCACTCCCTTTAACCAAAAACGTGAGTTTTTCTAAGTGAAAAAATGCAATTAAAAATGTTTGCAAAAAAAGATATACACTTAAACATCTGACTAGTCCCACCCCAGAGATGGCTGCATTTCAGTGCTGGCCAGCGATTGCTGTGCATTGTTTATGGCTGCCAACCAGCTGCTGCACTCAAACCCAGAGGCAGCTGTTTCAGTATTTAGCAAGCAGTCCCTGGGAAATGTTGCTGCATGGCTGTTACCAGCTGCCCCAACGCAGAGGTGGCTGCATTTCATGCACTGGGACTGTGATAAGCCACAGGGAGTAGGCAAGACGAGGACGCAGAAGCAAACCTAAAAACCTGTATCTAGATACTCCAGGAACCGATGCTCTTTAACCCACCTTTCCTCTCTCCAGGTATTTTTCCCTTTCCTGGTGCCATGTGTGAAACTGGCTCATACCAACTTCAGGGCAGAGACCATGTGGCTCTGAGTAGGTATCTGTACAGCACGAGCACAGCTCTGGGCAGAGGCAGTCTCTTACTACATAGAGATGCAGCACCTAGCACAATGGGGCTCTGTTCTGCTGTAGCACAACCAATAACACATCATTCAGATGTACTGTGAGAATGTGAGGCTCTTTAGTTCACCTTGAGGGACTGTAAAAACAACACTAGGGCAGCTGTAACACCGGGATCTCCCAAATAACCGCTCAGCTGCTCCACCGAGCCCCAGTCCCTCC
Organism: Emydura macquarii macquarii; assembly: GCF_026122565.2. Taxonomy (NCBI): domain Eukaryota; kingdom Metazoa; phylum Chordata; order Testudines; family Chelidae; genus Emydura; species Emydura macquarii. The sequence continues at coordinate 10,695 of NW_027133180.1, forward strand.
ATTGCAGAGCAGGGGGTGGGAGTCAGTTTCCCAAGGCACTGCTGTGTAGGAAGATCACAGCTTACCTCCTGCAGGGAATCCATGACTACAGCGTCCCTTGCAGGGCAGGTCCCTGCTCCATCTTCCCCTCTCTGTGCATTAGCTGAGGGGGGACGGTCGAACTCCCCACTTCACACACACGTCTTCCCCCCGTGCTAGTGCAAGGAAAAGCGTGTGAAAAAGCCAGCCAGACATTGTTGGGGAGGGCATGCGGCGTGTTCACACCCCCATTAGCCCCCTGAAGCTGTTCCCCATTCTGTCCACGTCAGAGCACGTGGGAGTGAAAGAAAACTAGAGAATAAAAACAGAGACAAAGGAGTTTTCCTTCAATTAAACGAAAGGTGCGGGGTTAGAGCAATACGGTCACTGAAATCAGAGTGTAACTCACAAACACAGTGCGTGCACACACGCCCTCCCCCCGTTCTTCGGATGTGTCAACAAGACTTGAATTTGGGGGTCCTGGTCCCTGGCCAGGTGCTACTGAACTATAAATGAATCATCTGGCTCCTGGAGAAAGACCCTAGAAGGCAGCAGAGTATTTCAGACAAGGGCGCTGGAACCTTTATAGAAGTGGGGGGGAGGGGCATGGCCCCCAGACCCTCCTGGTTCCAGCGCTGGTGAGGGGGGCCAGCGGCAGCCTGGCGGTGTGAGCAGCCTTTCGGTGGGCTGTGTGGGCAGGGAAGGATTGGAGCTGCTTCCAGCCCCAGCAGGGATGGGATGAGTTCTGTAAAGACACGGGTCAGGTCACCCCTTCTCCTCCCCCTGTGAAAGCTGCTGCTGGCCACAAACCCTGGCAGAAATCGGGGGGGGGGGCACATTTCTTGTGTTAAAAATTGTTGGGGGGGCATGGCCACCCCAAAGCCCTGCCTCCGCATGCGGGGCGCGCCTAGAGCGCCAGCGAGAGGGACAGAGTCTCATAGGCACGCCCAGCCCCCCCGGTGATGATTTATGTCTCCCCCGGCCACTCCCGACACCCAAGCCGACGTGTCCTCATTGCCCGGGAGCGGTGGGTGACCCCGCTCGCAGGTTCCCTTTGCTTCCCTAGCAGAATTCGCTTTTTCTACGGAAAACATTTGGCAGCGCACAGCACAGTGGGGCCCTGCTCCCTCATCTGGGCCTTTGGGTGCTACTGCCATAGAAATAATAAGACGAAATCTCTAACGGTATCACACCCGCTTCTCGCCAGGTGCTTTTCATCAATAGATCCCAAGAGCTTCGTGTGTATTGATCCTCCCAACACCACTGTGCGGTAAGGAAATGCTGTTACGCCCATTGTACAGATGGGGAAACTGAGCCACAGAGAGGCTAACTGACGTGCCCAAGGTCACACAGGAAGGCGGTGGAGCAGGGGAGTGAATCTGGGTCTCCCCAGCCTGAGCTAGTGCCCTAACCACTAGGTGATCCTTCCTCTAAATAAGAAACATATATGCCAAGAGATTGGATCTCCGCAGTCCACGCCTTCCCTTAGAATCATTTCGCTGCATTGTAATTCTTGAATCAAAAGTTTCAGTGTAAAAGGTTCTTGGCTAAGGGGGAAAGAAAAATCCCCGAATCCCGCTACAGGGACATTTACTCAGGACGAAATGTAACCGGTGCAAGGGCTCGGCAACACTTCAATCTCACTTGAAGGACTTACCTGAGATTTGAGGCATGTTCGGACGTTACACGATGCTAATGGCTCATTTCAAGCCACTCAATTAGCGGGGCTACAAAGGGGGAAAGGGGGGAGTCCAGCGGGGGCTGGGCAGGGGGCGGGATTTGACTGGCTGGGGGCGGGAGCGGGAGCCGGGGTTGGCCCAGGGCGAGGCGCTGCCGGGCCGTGGCAGAGGCAAACCCCAGCGCAGGGCGGGGCCGGGGGGTGGCAGTGACCGGCGCGCACAGAGCGGGGGCTGCGGGGCGCGTTTGTTCCCCTCGCACGGTCCGTGTCTCGGGTTTGATGCACCAATTGTGCGGCTCAGAGCATTAGCGAGGCAGGAGCTCTTTGGACGGAAAAGCCGCCTAACGCCCACGGACCTTTCAGGGGACGGAGGTGCAGGAAGATGCAGCTGCTGCCGGGCGGCTGGCGGGAGTCACTGGTTCTTCCCCGCAGAGCAGCCAGTCTGGCTACACGGGCAGCACCTGCCCTGAGCACCTGGCAGGGAGGGGGCTGCTGTGTGTGTGTGGGGGGGAAGAACTGCAGCTGGGGGGAGCTGCTGGGGGTCACCTGCACTGTTGCGAGGGGGGGGGAATGAGTGAGTGAATGCAAGGACCCTGAAGGCAAATTGAGCAACTGGCAGGGGAGGAGGAAATGAGGGTGGGTGCCGGAAAGGCAGGTGGGAGGCGGGACCCCAGGCACTGGTGGGCAGCCAGTGGCTGGCAGGGAGGGGTGCGGACCCCGAGGCAGACACACGGGGCGGTGGGGGGGTCACTTACCTTGGCACTGCAGTCCGGCGGTGGAAGGTGCTTCTGGGAGCCAAGGGCCGCGCGTTATTCACCCTGCGGGGGCTGCTGCCAACGAGTCCCGGCTTGTGGTCAGGGGAAACCTGGCTGGGCCGGGGGGATCCTTGCCCCCTTCCCTCCCCAGCTGCTCCTGGCCGCACACAAACCCCCTGGGGCCGCCTTTGAGAACCGGTGCCTTAAAAGGTGTTTTATTAGTAGACAGCAGGTGTCGCCCGCACTGCCATTACAATCAAAGACATGAGAGTGTTTTGGTTACACCCATTGGCATTAATTCATTTTTTAAAAACATTTTTATAGTTTGATCGGTTTGTTTTACCATTGTAGATGACAGGTTTATATGGGATGTGCAGTTTTTGCAGGACTTCCATTAATTTAAGGCAGTTCTTAAAGAACTATCCAGTAAAGTGTGATTTTTTTATTTGATTTTACCTTTGCAGGGATTTCCCATCAAGAGCAGACTTGTTTTACCAGGACCCTAGCTGTGGCTTTGTCGTATTGGCTTTTAGAGGCAATGCCTTTACCCACTTTGAAAAAAGACTGATAACCACTAACAGATATTAGTTGCCTTTTTGGGTCCTTGGCAGAGGATCTATGAAGTTAATTTTCAAAGCCATTTATGGGCCTTTATATACCGGAGATTTTAATGGTGCATTTTTTTGGCTGGGGTAGGATTGGCTTGAGCACATGCCAAACAGTTGTTACAGTTTTGTTGCACGTTCATTTTTAGAAGCAGCCACCAGCCCACAGCTGTAAGACGTTGGACAGTGTTTACTGCCTGATGTTTTGTTGCTGGAGTGTTATGAATTATACACATTTTTCTTGGTAGGTGCATTAGAACTACCCACACAGGGAAAGGACCTGCTGTCTACATTAGAGCTTTGTTTACTACCTGCAAATCCTGTTTGTATAAGGCATTTGTGAGTGACCACTTGTTTTGCTTTGGAAAGCTTTTGGGTTACATTTACTAGGTTTTTATTTGATTTCTGCATTTTTTTAAAGTTAGGTATGTTAGTTTTTACAACCTTAGCTATGACAATTGGGCACACTGGACCAGAGATAGTACTGGGATACTCTTGGATTTTTTTTACTCTAAGATTTTTTTGATTGGGTTTCTTTTTGGGCTAATTTGTTGGCCTTTTTATTTTTTATAGCATAGGGTTTTAATTTACAGTGGGCCTTTTTTTTTTTTTTTTTTTTTTTTACACTTTAATTGGCTTAATTTTAATTGGCTCCTGAGCATCTCCCATGCATGTCTAGCCACTGGGCCACTCATGCTGTTCACCCATCTGCCGCTTCCAAAAGTGCAGGACTCTCCAGCTTTACGAGTTCCATCTCAGAGCACGGCTCCGCTGAACTCCCAGGCCTTAGATTGGTTCAGAGTGACAGCAAGTCGAAGGTGACTGAAGAAAAGTACAGAGATCCAAGCTGTGACCACTAGAAACACCGGAAACAAAGGCTTCCATATAAAATAAAAAACAACACGTATTCCAGAGCCTACATTTAATTCAGAGGATTTTCTCACGTCTAAGCAAGCACTGCTCCCACTAAACCCTTGCAGCATTTTACAGTCAGTCAGGCTGTGACCCGACTTTCACGAGACAAGCACACTGCCAGTTTGCCTAGATGAAGCATGCAGGTGTTTCTTTGCACTCCATGACATACCAGACCAATCCTTCATCTTTATTCTTAAACAGGACACGCCCCTGCGGATTGTGTCTTCCTGGAGGTTTCCTCTTTGTCAGATTTCCCAATCTCTCAGTTTGCACCTGGGTCAGCGTGCCTGCAGATAGGCATCCAGCGTGAGACGTACAACACACAGCTGGCTGGATGAGGAGATCAGTGTCAGTTACCTCCTGTCTGCAAGGAACATTTCTGAGGTGTGGCACCTCCTGGTGACCTGCTTTAACCCCAGGATATTAAAGGCACAACTGTCAGTATCGATACCTAACTCCTGACATGTTCTCCTTACCGGGGGCCACTGGCTCACGGTGCAGATCTCACATGCACCCTTTGGTGAACTACCATGTGGAGATCAGCCTTGGGTGATCCCTGTAAAACCCCCTGTGGCCCTGCCATTTGGCACCAAGGGCTCTCTGGGTCACACACACCTCGGTCCCCAAACCCGCTCTGTCCCGGCTCAGCAAGGCGGGAACTGGAGCCAGGGCCCTGCTATCGTGCTGTCTGCAGTGTCCTGAGAGTGAGGGCCAGCCCAGGGCAGAGTGCTGGGAACCAAAGCACAAACCCCAAAGTGTTTGAGATCTAGACTGAGATTTCACCATCAGTGATCAAGTGCGAACTCCTCAGGTCCTGTCACAGCCTAACCCGGGACACACAGTCCCTGTGGTGCTCAGATCTGTCTCGCCACCCGGGTGAGCCGCTTTTGTGATAGAAGGCCCCTTGTACCTAGACTTACCTGTCCTTTACACTTACAGCAATGTTCAGGTTACCCCCAGTCCCAGAGGTCCAACCACTTACCCGAAGTCAACTGCACCTTAGATCTCACACCAAAGACAGACAACTCTTGTAGCCAGTCTTATAACGAACAATATGAAGATTTATTATCAGCAGATTGATTGTAACTCCTGGGTGTAGATATGATTACCTGCTTTAATAACAGTCTTACGTTTCTAAGGTAATGGACGTTTCTATAATAAGCTCCATGTGTCCTTTAGGGCTAACTCAAGCTAAGCAGCTGGAATCTTGCTTACAGCTAGAAACAACTTGCTTCTCCCCACTAACCTCCCCGCCAAGTCCAAGCAGCGCAGAGATAGATACGGTTCCTTCCTGTTAATGTTTGTATCCCACCTCCTGCCTTGTGCCCTGAGCTGTTGGAGATCAGCACTTCACACACGTTAATGTCGCTCTGCTCTGGTGTTACAGTCACAGGCGCCAACACAAACACTCCAACATCACCTTACAACGTGGGATACGGTGTCAGAAGCGAGATTAATCCTGCCGCAGCTTACACACATTCAATACAGGCTAAGCACGTTCCTATCATTCTAATAGCTACTTTGGCACACGGGTGAGCCAGCCTGACCCCAGCTGTGTGTTTCTGTGACCCATGGAGCCACTGGGCCTTTGGCATGAGCTGGCACCTGGTCTGCCTGTGTCACACCTACCCCCTCCCTGCCCTCTTCTAAACCAGTGTTAATCAACCTTTTAAGTAGCAAGTACCCCCTAACTTCTGAACATTTTAATAAGTACCTCACCACTCAATTTTCCACAGGATTTTATATTTACCGACTAATGGGAGCCAGATGTTGGAAGAAGGGCTGAGTATATAAGGCCATGCTATGACAGACCTCAGATCTAGTGTGGGTAGGGTTACCACCTTTACACCAGGGGTGCACAACTCAAGTATGTACCTGGGCTAGAGGTGATGTTGGCCAAAGCTGGGAGACTTTGAGCAGCATGCCAGTGCTGGGGAACATAAAGCACTGCGCCAAATTTTATGCCATAGATTCGAGAGGAGGAAGGGGTGAGAAAAAGACAGGGAAGGAGGGCAAGAGAGAAAGAGAGACAGGAAAAGAGGGTAACTGGTGAAATCTGGGGCTGTCATAGTTGTCAATTTCATGGCTCAGCTAGAGCCGTGACATTGACAAGTTCTCTGGGCACCGGGCTGTGAGCCAGGGATGGGGGCTGCCACCTGGGCAAGTTGCCGCAGCTGCCAGCCTGGGAAGTGGTCGACTGCCACTCAATCTGAGGTGGGGTAGAGGAGGCTTTTGCACTGGCTGGCATTCAGGAACGTGGGCAGGGGCTGCTGCCCGTCCTCAAGCCAGGGCACTGGAGGTTGGCCTTTGGCTCAAAGCCAGGGCATGGGTGGCAGCCACCCAGCTGTGAGCCCAGCTCACGAGATGCAGCAGGCTGCCCCCAGGCTGCCTTTCACTGTGTTTTTCCCCGGGTACCCCCTGCTTGTGTCTCGTGTGCCCCCGAGGATACACATACCGCAGGTTGAGAAACTCTGTTCTAACCCACCTGGCTCCAGGCAGGGACTGAGCAGACATCTCTCCCCTTACGCCTACATACCAAGACTGGGGCAGCTCACATTCCAGGGTGCAACCAGACCAGCGAGGGCCCCTCACCCCTGCCCTGCACCCTTGGGTGCCTTACAGTGCCTTGCTGAAGTATCGCCCACCTGGGATCCCCCAACCAGCCTTCCAGCATGTAAGCCACGCCCTGAGTGTGTGACTGCAGCCTGCCAGTCACACTTGGGTTTTTACCAGCCTTGGTTAGTGACCCAACACTTCCAGTCCTGGATTTTCTCCCAAAATGTAAGTTCTAGACTGCCCAACCCTCTCCTGGACAGTCCAGAGATATTACGTCTGTTTTTCCTTTAAAGCAGCAAATACACAACAACTTGCACCACAAATGGAGTTACCCAGACAATTGAATGTAAACCCTCTGGATTGCATTAATAACAAAACAAGACAGGATTTTCAGTGAGTAGGAGCAGAGACAATAAATAAAGATCAGGCACTTTCTAGCACTAAAACAAACGATGCTGGATTCACCGACAGTTTTCTGAAGTAAAAAGCTTTCCTGGGGTGGTGCTAGGACAGTGAAAGCTGAGGCTGGCGTCGTGGCTCTTTCCTCAGGCAGAGTCCCTGGTCCAGCTGAGGCTGGGCTGGAAAGGCTGATTTGAGCAGTTTTACTGGCAGACAAGAGGTAGCAGAGGTGGGCGTGCAAAATGTGCAAACGGCTTTTCTAGTTTTCACCCAAAGCGACCGTATTCTGCCCAGGGATGCTCAGCCCATTCCCTGCTCTTCTGGAATGGATCAGACGGGATGTTGAAAAGAGATCACTGGCAGGTGTTTCCAGGACTAGTCCTAGAATACTCTTCTTATGAGCCCCCATCCGCAGCCGGCTCCTTTGCTTTTGTGAACACATCGGGTTTGGTGCAGATCCAGTATCTGTCACTGGTGCATGCTGAGCTGCTGACCCAATCCAGATCATCCAGATATGTGCAGTCACCACCTCCTCCTATCTGGAACCTGCAAGACAGAAGCCACAGAGCTGGCGGCAGGTAGGAGTTGGGCATTTCCCGTCAATCACAGACAGGGAGAGACATTCCTACAGCGCAGGGAGCTGCTGCATTCACAGCCCCTCAGGATTCCCCTTCCTGCAGCAGCAACAGGCCCCAGCCCAGCCCCCCCGCAGAAGGGGGCAGTGGGGCAGCAGGGCCAAGAGAGGTTCTAAGATCAACTGGCCTCCATGGAGCCTTTATGCTGGGTGGATATTTTAACCCCACTTCCTGCCCCCACCCACCCAGGTGGGTTTGGAGAGGCCCCTGCAGGCCCAACCCACCCAAACCACCCAGGGGGAGGTTCCAGGTGAGTGTCAGCAAAGTGAGGAGCAGCAGAAACGCCGCACAGAAGAGCTGGGTGCAGAACACCCTGGGCAGTTCACATCAGCTGTCAGGGCAGAGTGGGCGGGTCAGGGCTGGAGAGAAATGCCAGCAGCACAGAGACTGCAGCACAATCCCAAAGGCCATTGTGTGACCCCAGATATTCACACAGCACTTCCCCTGAGAGCTGGAGGCCAGCGCGTCAGACCTGGGAACAGGGTGGGATTCAGGCAGTCCAGGGCCACAGGCAAATTCTGCTCACCCCCTCTCCCCGGTCCCATCCTGGCTACACAACAGCCACATGCTGCGCTGGGAAGAGGCCCAGCACCACTTCTTGAGCAGGCCAGGATCTATCCTCCTCCACATCACCAGCCTCTGGCTCTAGGTGGGTTGGGATCTGTCCCAGAGAGGGAGAAAGAAGACCCCCACCCACCTAAGCAGATAGCTGTGGGTGGAGGAGGACATGACACCAGCCTCACCCCAGCAGAGCTCTGATGGGCAACGATGCAGACCCTTCAGCTGGGGTGTGTTCCACTAGCTGGATAAGGGGAACCCTTAAAGTGTATTTAGGAACTCTGATTACTCCCTTCTACACCAGTCTCACATTGGGGGTGTCACACTGGCTGGCTTTAGGGGGGAGCATTTATTCTATTGTGTGACATCAACGTCAAAATCATAGTAATCCATGTGAGATATGCTATGTCCAGTACTGTTAGAAAGGCTTTAATGTGCTGAGTAAGATGATGTTTATGTTCATGTGTTATATGTGAAATGGAAGTTATGAATATATTTAATATATCTGTATTTCAAATTGTGCTGGCTGGGATACACCCCAGACAGAGATGCGGCAGAACAATAGCCTGCTTCATGGCCCATCAAAACCTTCACAGATGCAAGGGGGTCAGGAAGAAACTAGAGGCATACCTGAGGAGTCATCAGGATTGGCCCATCTGACCCTGAACTCCATTTTGGTTCTTGTAACATTGCACAAAACACAGCATGGCCAGGGCCAGAGGGTTTATAAGGCAGAGCCACAGAATCCATTTTGTCTTTGTTCCTGTTCAGCTACAGACACACACCTGCCTCCAGATCAATTCATTTGCAACTGAACTGAAGGACTAAGACCCATCCAGGTGTTGGATGTATACAAGAGGAACTGTACGAGCCTGCAACTCCACAATTCTCCCAAAAACTTGCTGTATATGGACTTTACAATCATTTGTATGTAGCTGATTTGCTTTGACCCTTTAACATTTCTCTCAGAGTTTGTTTCTTTCTTTTTACAATTAACCTTTCATTTTAGTTACTAAAGGATTGGCTGGCAGCGTGGTATTTTGGGTAAGATCCAAACTTCTATTGATCTGGTACTGTGGCTGACTCTTTGGGGTCAAAGGGAACCTTTTTAGTAAAGAGCATAGAGTTTAAAAAACTGATCTCTTTACTGGATCTAGTGGCTGATTTGGGAGTCAGGGATTGGAATGCAGGAAAGGGAGCTGTGTGTATTTGTGGACTGGCTTCTTGATAACCAGTGCTGGGAGAATCTGCTCTCTTTGCAGCCTGCCCTGATCTTGGCATTTTCAGGCAGCTACCCTGGGCACAGACGGGTCACAGAGTGGGCCCCCACAGGGCAGCAGATTTGAGGGTTAACACCCCACTGAGATGCATGGAGCAGTGTCCCCCTCAGTGCTACTGTCTCAGGCTTTCTGCAGACTCAGGCAGGCATTGCTGCGGTGGGTTTCAAAGCCCAAAAGCCCACACAACTGTTTTTAGCACCGTAGCACAAGGTCGAGTCTGTAGCCCCAGCTCTGAGGCTCGCTGCCATGGATGGTTTTGCAGTGTAGACGTGCGGTGAGTGCTCAGGACATTAACACGATGTCTGCAGTGTAGACAGGCTCCTGCTAGCTCGGCTTGACTGAGTGGCACACATAGCCGTGTGGCTGATGTGGCACAAGTGGGGCTGGCATTAGCCACCCGCTCTTTGACCCTAGGGCCCTGGCAGGATTGGCTGCCCAAACTGGCACCTGTGCACAACACCGCACTGCCAGCTGTGCCTGTCTGCCCGGGCTGGGGGCACGGTACCAGTCACAATGCAGACAGACCCCCCAAGCAGACTTGCTAGCAGATGCCCTGTGACGCAATCACACAGCCAGGCTGCTGCCTACATCGGGGCATTCTGGCTGGAAGACGTGACAGTATTTGACTGGGATCAAACAACAGGTCATCCACTGACCAGCTTCCTCAGCCTCCTCTGGGCCCATTTCCCAGCTTCTCACCAACCACAAAGGGCTTTTTTATAAAATGCCGTTCAGCTGTAACACACCAGAACAGCCACAGGGGGTCAGAGCAAGGGTCCATCCAGCCCAGTGATGTCCTGTCTGCAGACACCGGCCAGTGCTACATGCTACAGAGGGAATGAACAGAACAAAACAGGGCAATTATCGAGTGATCCATCCCCTGTCGTCCAGTCCCAGCTTCTGGCATTCAGAGGTTTAGGGACACCCAGAGCATGGGGTTGTGTCTCTGAACGCTGGGCTAATCGGACCAGGCAGACCTGTCCTCCATGAACTGAGCTAATTCTTGCTTGACCCAGCCTTCACAACATCCCCCGCAACAAGTCCCACAGGCTGACTGTGCTATGTGAAGAAATACGTCCTTTTGTTTGTTTAAACCTGCTGCCTGTTAATGTCACTGGGTGACCCTAGTTCTTGTGTTGTGTGAAGGGGTAAATAACACGTCCCTCTTCACTTTCTCCAGACCAGTCGTGATGTTATAGAGTTGGATCATAGCTCCCCTTAGCCATTTTGTCCTAGCTGAACAGGGCCAGTCTTTTTAATCTCTCTGCATACAGAAACTATTTCTGTTGCCCTTCTCTGTACCTTCTCCTATTCTAATGTATCTTTTTTGAAGTGGGTGACCAGAACTGCACACAGTATTCGAGGTGTGGGCATACCCCGGGTTTATATAGAGGCATAAGGATATTTCCTGTCACATTCTCTCTCCCTTTCCTAACGGTTCCTAACAATCTCGTCGCGTTTCTGCCTGCGCTGCACATGGAGAGGATGTTTTCAGAGAACCAGCCACAGTAACGCCGAGATCTTTGCGTGGTAACAGCTAACGCAGACCTGGTCTGCACTGCAGCGCTAGGTCGACGTGCGGCAGTGCTGCAGACACCAGGGACCCACAGCCGGGGAATTCATAGAGAGGGAGAGAGACTCACGAGTGGTTGAATTCGGTGCCATTGGCCCATTTCCAGGGCTGCCCCAGGTCCCTCCGGAGGCCAATCCAGTGGTCAAATTTCCCTTTGTAGCGCGCCATGAAATCCTACAAACAGCAGAGGGAGAGGCGGGGTCAGAGCCCGGACCCTGCTGCTGCCCCAGGCTCTGGGCAGGGAATCCCAGTCCTACACTGACGGGCTGTTTCCAGGGAGTGGCTGGGGATTTTCTCCTCCCTCTGGCACAGCTCTGGGTAATTCAGTATTAACCCTCCCACTCCAAACAGCTCCCAGCACCCCGATTTCCTCTGGGCTGGGGCAGCTGTTGGGTGCTGCTGGGGCGAAGCTGTTCCCTTCTCCCCCCCATGCAAGGTCGCGTTGTGTGCAAAAGCCTCCCCCTTACAGAGCAGCTGAGCACCTCTCACCATGGCAGGGGAAAGGGAGAGACGATCTGAACAGGGGATGCTGGGAGAGGCCAGGACTGAGCAAAGACGCCCTCCCCCTTCTCCATCCTCAGTCAGGAGGGGCCAGGCTGAGCGGAGCCAGGGGCTGCTTTTCCCCTATACAGGAGCAGCACTGGCTGTGTCCAGCTGGCTTCTCAGACCCCCTCCAGCACCATGCAGCCCAACAGGCCAGGAGATGCCCGAGCCAGCCCAGCCCCAGAGGGGGACAGTCTCCCTGTCGAGAGGTGATCCCCGCAGTACATTGCCTCTGGCCTCGCAGCACGAGGGGGGTCACAGCTGCTCCTCGCCCTGCAGGGGCAGAGCCCAGGAATTACTGCAGCAGCAGCCACTGAGCCAAGGCACAGTCCATTGCAACTAGCATCTCTTACCATGTCCTGCCTGGTGTCGATCCCAGCCAGGGAGGCACCCAGTGAAGAGCAGCGCTTCTGGCTGGAGGCCCAGTCCCTTTCGCCCTCTGAGAAATAGTAGCATTTCCCTCGATATCCGATCCAGCCGTCCGGGCACGCGGGGCCAGCAGGGGGGCCCAGATCAGCTGACGGACGCTCACATCTCTGCACTGACAATGAGACAGTAACATGGTGTGAGAGCGGGACCTGCAGCCCGGCCGTGAGGAGAACACGGGGAAATCAGCCCCAATGCCCCAGGCTTCTGAGACTCCTCTAAGCTCTGGCAGGTGCTGGAGGATGTGAGGGAGCCGGGAGCATACTGGGAATCCAGCCCCAGAGGGGGGTTACCTGACCCTGGTCTCAGTCTCTCGGGGTCACATTCATAGAATCAGAGTTGAAAGGGACCTCAGGAGGTCATTTAGTCCAACCCCCTGCTCAAAGCAGGACTAACCTCAGCTAAATAATCCCAGCCAGGGCTTTGTCAAGCCGCAGCTTAAAAACCTCTGAAGATGGAGATTCCACCACCTCCCTAGGTAACCCATTCCAGTGCTTCACCACCCTCCTAGTGAAAAGCTTTTTCCTAATGTCCAACCTAGACCTCCCCAACTGCAACTTGAGACCATTGCTCCTTGTTCTGTCATCTGCCACCCACCCAGAACAGCCTAGCCCCGTCCTCCCTGGAACCCCCCTTCAGGTAGTTAAAGGCTGCTATCAAATCCCCCCTCATTCTTCTCTTCTGCAGATTAAACAAGCCCAGTTCCCTTAGCCTCTCCTCATAAGTCCTGTGCTCCAGCCCCCTAATCATTTTTGTTGCCCTCCGCTGGACTCTCTCCAACTTCTCCACATCCTTTTTGTAGGGGGGGGGTCCAAAACTGGACACAATACTCCAAATGCGGCCTCACCAATGTCGAATAGAGGGGATTAATCACTTCCCGCGATCTGCTGGCAATGCTCCTACTAATGCAGCCCAATATGCCGCCAGCCTTCTTTACAACCAGGGCACACTGCTGACTCATATCCAGCTTCTTATCCACTGTAACCCCCAGGTCCTTTTCTGCAGAACTGCTGCCTAGCTCGTCGGTCCCCAGTCTGTAGCTGTGCATGGGATTCTTCCGTCCTAAGTGCAGGACTCTGCACTTGTCCTTGTTGAACATCATCAGATTTCTTTTGGCCCAATCCTCCAGTTTGTTTAGGTCCTTCTGTATCCTATCCCTACCTTCCAGGGTATCTACCACTCCCCCCAGCTTAGTGTCGTCCGCAAACTTGCTGAGGGTGCAATCTACCCCATCCTCCAGATCATTAATGAAGATGTTGAACAAAACCAGCCCCAGGACCGACCTCTGGGGCACTCCACTTGTGACTGGTTGCCAGCTAGACATGGAGCCATTGATCACTACTCATTGAGCCCTATGCTCTAGCCAGTTCTCTATCCATTTTATAGTCCATTCATCCAATCCCACACCTCTTTAACTTGCTGATAAGAATACTGTGAGAGACAGTATCAAAAGCTTTGCTAAAGTCAAGGTATATCACGTCCACCGTTTTCCCCACATCCACAGAGCCAGTCACCTCATCATAGAAAGCAATCAGGTTGGTCAGGCATGACTTTCCCTTCGTGAATCCATGTTGACTGTTCCTGATCACCTTCCTCTCTTCCAAGTGCCTTAAAATGGATTCCTTGAGGACCTGCTCCATGACTTTTCCAGGGACTGAGGTGAGGCTGACCAGTCTGTAGTTCTCTGGATCCTCTTTCCTCCTTTTCTTGAAGATGGGCACTATATTTGCTTTTTTCCAGTCATCAGGGACCTCCCCCAATTGCCATAAGCTTTCAAAGATAATAGCCAACGGCTCTGAAATCACATCAGCCAACTCCCTCAGCACCCTCGCATGCATTTCATCCGGCGCCATGGACTTCTGCATGTCCAATCTTTCTAAATAGTCTTGGACCTGTTCCTTCAGCACTGCAGGATGTTCACCTCCTCCCCATTCTGTGCCGCCCAGTGCAGCAGTCTGGGAGCTGACATTGTCCGTGAAGACAGAGGCAAAAAAGGCATTGAGTACCTCAGCTTTCTCCACATCCTCTGTCACTAGGTTGCCTCCCTCATTCTGTAAGGGGCCCACACTTTCCCTAATCTTCCTCTTGTTGGCAACATACCTGTAGAAACCCTTCTTGTTCCCCTTAACGTCCCTTGCTAGCTGCAACTCTAATTGTGCTTTGGCCTCCCTGATTTCATTCCTGCATGTTCGAGCAGTGTTTTTATAATCCTCCCTAGTCATCTGACCAAGCTTCCACTTCTTGTAAGCTTCTTTTTTGTGTTTAAGTTCGCCCAAGACTTCTTTGTTACGCCAAGCTGGCGCCTACCATATTTGCTATTCTTTCTGCACATCGGGATGGTTTGCTCCTGTGCCCTCAATAAGGTCTCTTTAAAATACAGCCAGCTCTCTTGGGTTCCTTTCCCCCTCATATTAGCCTCCCAGGGAATCCTGCCCATCAGCTCCCTGAGGGAGTCAAAGTCTGAAATCCATAGTCCGTATCCTGCTGTTCTCCTTTCTTCCTTTTGTGAGGATCCTGAACTCGACCAACTCGTGGTCACTGCTGCCTAGGTTGCCACCCACTTCTACTTCCCCTACCAAATCGTCCCTGTTTGTGAGCAGCAGGTCAAGAGAAGCACGGCCCCTAGTTGGTTGCTCCAGCACTTGTACCAGCAAGTATCTGCAACACTATCTGGATTGTTTGTGCTCTGCTGTATTGCTCTTCCATGAGAATCAGTAGGGATGAAGCTGACAAACAGCCCCTGGTTGGAGGCCCAGCACAGAGAGCTGGGCCCGGCTCAGTGCTACAGCAGGGGGTGGGCAGGGAGCTGCAGAGGGAGGGGACAGTTCTCAGGGGGATAATAATAAATGGGTAAGATGTTGATGTCAACATGATCCTCATTTTGCACCACACTAACACCCTCGCTGGTTTTCAAGCCTTCCCCTGTGGACAGTTACATCAATACAGACCCTGGCACAGACGTGCTGGAGCAGCGGGTCCTGCTCTGGTAACTTGCTGCAGCCAAATGAACCAGGGCAAGCCCCTCTCTCATCTACGTTAGCTGCACCAATTGAAGTGTATCAGTGCTGCCACATCGCCACAGAGGGTGCCGGTGCAGACACACCTGGATTGATCCCCTCTCCCAGCTGCTAAACCCTCCTAGGGAGCCACTGATCAGATCAGATCCCAGGACAACAGCTAAACCCCAGCCCCTGACAGTCTTACAGCTCCCCCGTCCCCAGGCTATGGCAGATACAGCCGGGGTCACGTTCCCACGAACAGCTGCCCTCTGAACTAGCCGCGCTGTCTGGCAGGCGGGGAAGCCAATAGCGCTACAGGACCCTGCCCGGCCGAGGTCGCTCCGTGGTGGTTTCTGCACTGCGGTAATGGAGGTGTCTGTGCTGCGTTCCACGGCTCATTGCGGTCACTGCAGCAAAGCACCTGCCAGCCCGGCCGGGGCATGACCCGGGGAGGCAGGAAGGCCAGGCTGGTGCCTCAGGGGGACACGCTGCAGACAAAGGGCCCGGCTCATTGCAGCCCTGCACCTTGCCCCGTCAGTCACCAACACTGTGCATGGGAACAAGTGACTGTGCCTGGGACACAGCACTAGCCACTGGGACCCAACGTGCTCAGAGATCTGCTGGGGGAAGGAACGTGAGTCAGATCGTCCTGACACAGAGCCCAGGTGCAGGGGCTGGGAGGGGCAGGAGGAGGGTCTTGGAGGAACATCCCCAGGAATCCTCTGTCCCAGGGGCGGGACAGACCAGGAGAGACGCAACTGGGGGTGGGGAGGGCTGAGAACTCACCTGCCAGGACAGTTGCGGCGAGGAGAGCTGAGGACACGAATGCAATGGCGACTCCGAGGGCAATGATATGTTTCCCGCAGTTACAGTGAGGGGCTGAAAGAGAAAGACCCGTCAGCCAGGGCTGCGAGGACCCGTCTCACTGACGGCCCCAGGGCTGGAGCTGCCCTAGTACAGTGGTTCCCAACCTGGGGGGCGGGACCCCCTTGGGGGTGGGGGCACCGAAGATTCATGGGGTCTATGAGGCTTCAGTATTATTGATGCCATTTAGCCGCCAAGCTCCGCACCAGCTGGAGCAGCCCCTCTCCTCCCCAGCCCCATAGCGAGGAGACCTCTGCCTCCATTACCCTTAGTCCACGAGGGACAGGCAGAGGCCGGGCCACATGGGACATACGGTGGCGGCTGCAAGTAAGTCTCAGGTTCTTACTCAGGTAAGAGTCATTTATTTATTATTATTATGATGTAATTTAGTGTTATCAATGTGTGTTTATAGGGGTTGTGTGTGTTTATGGCTGGTGAGGGGGTGGGTTGGAGAGGTGGGGGGGGGGGCACGTGTCTTGCCCAGTGTTAACTAGTGGGGCTTTCACTGCAGAAGGTTGGGAACCACTCACTGCCCGAGAACATGCAGCATCCTGTCAATTGCTGCTTCCGACAGACGTTCTGGGAGAAGAGCCGGGGGGCCAGGCAGGCTGGGGCTGGGGGAACAGTCCCCCTTTCCCCTCAGCCCGGTGCCCTCCCCTGGGCACTCCCAGCCATGCTGGCACCAGGCCTGTCGAGCTCCGGGGTACAGAGATAAGGACCCGTCTGTTCCGGTGGCAGGAGTTCAAGCTGCCCCCCCCTCCCCACCCCCGCTGTGCCCCTGCAGAGCGCTGGCTGTGCCCGCGTTGCCAAGTGCGCCTGTCACCGCACCCTGGAGTCTCACACTGGCCACACACACAGAAGGGAGGAGACAGAAGCAGGCAGAGGGGCCAGTGTTGTCACAGGGGGTCTGACACACACAGCCCAGAGGCACCTGCCCAGCCCCGGCTGTGTGCACCAGACAGCAGCTGTGAGCCAGGGACCGGTGCCCTGAGAGCCCCTGGCACTGATCCAGTCCCTGCTGCCCACAGACGGGGGTCGGGCACTTGCTGCTGCCCCTGAGAGCATGGCCCCATCTGGGGCAGTGTCAGTGTCTCTCTCCAGCCTGTTCCCAGCCAGCGACACCCCATTACCTGACTGCTCTCCAGTCTGCAGGTTTCCATCGCTACTAACAGGCTTCTGCAGTGGCATTTGGCTGTAAGTCGACCCAGTTCCTGACCCCATCGTCTCTCTCAGCCACACTCAGGCTAAGACGCTGCTGCCGGCGCTGGGCTGGGATTGGCTCCTCTCTCTGTCTGGGTCCCGTTGCCCAGCAGCAAAGCCAGGCAGGGGCCGAGGTCCTGGCTCCGGCTCACTCCCGTCTCCGGACTCGCACCCGCAGATCTGGAAGCGGACGGGCAGTGGGGAGGGGGGTTGGTTTGTGGCGTCTCGTTCCCGGCCCAGCAGCCCAACCCCGGCCAGCGGCGGCGCCATCATGATTAAACCCCTTCAACGCCACCGGGTCCCTCCGCCCCCGGCGGGCTCCAGAGACCGGCCCCGCTACGGAAACCGCCCGCCCGCGACACACACCCACGGGGGTGGGAGGGACCCCCAGAAACAAGCGTGGGGGGGCCCCCAGGGGGCCCGGCGGCGAGGCGGGGCGCCTACGACACCCCCGGGCCCGGCCCCGCCGCATGCTCGGCCCGGGAGAGCGGCTCAGGCCGCGGCAGGAACAGCCGGAGACCAGACGGGACCCCGAGGGCTCTGCTCGCTGCGCTGCCAAGGCCGCCCGCGTCCCTCCGGCAGCGCCCCTAGGCTCTGCGCCGCCCCGCCCACTGGTCCAGGAGCCGTCTTTAAACGAACTCACCCGGCGATGGGGGGGTGGGGATGCAGCCAGCGCCGAGCACCGCCCAACCCCGCCCCGCAGCCAGCCCGCAGCGCCGGAGCTGAGCCCCCGCTCCCAGCCCCAGGGACGCGGTTCGGGCGCTGTGAGACGCTCGGGGCGCCCCGAACCCGCAAGGGATGGGACAGACCGGCCCGACCCTCGCTCCCGCAGCCCGGGGCGGCTCCGCACCCACCTCGGCGGTGTCGCTCACCCGAGCGCTCGGCGGGGCTCGGCCGGGCCGGGGTCAGAGGCTCGGCACGCGGCAGCCGGTCCGGTCCGGTCCGCTCCTGTCAGCTCAGAGCTCCAGACGCGCGGCGCTAGTTACACCCCAGCGAGCGACCGTGTCAATGGCTCCGCCCCCAGCCACTCAGGACAGGTCTCGCCAAGTCTGCGCCCCGCCCCCTCGGCCCTGATTGGTGCGTCTCGGGGGCGAACGCCCAACCCTACAAACCAACCCCACCCCTTCGACACATTGCGGTTTTAACATACTGGAAACAAACCAACCCCACCCCTTCGACACATTGCGGTTTTAACATACCGGAAACAAACCAACCACATCCTTCGACACATTGCGGTTTTAACATACCGGAAACAAACCAACCCACGCACAGCAAAGCAAAAAAACCCAATCAAACCCCTCCCGCCCACCGGCTGTGTTCACACGGGGAGGGCTAACTCTAACTCGGAGTAGTGCGCCAGTAGAGGTCAGAGATGGGTTTTCTTACCTGCTGTATCTAGTCCAGGAACGCCAGAACCTCAGCCTGGAAAGTACCTAGACAAGTGACAGGTCAAAGCCACCGGGGCCTTGTCTCCACTAGGGTCTTGCACCCGATCGCCCACTGTGATGAGATGACTGGCTCTGTGGATGGGGGGAAGCAGTGCACGTGATGTACCTTGATGCTCTCGCCAGCGAGTTACAGCAGTCTGGGTTGGCTGAATGGATCACACGGTGGATAGGAAGTTGGCTGGACATTACAGGCAGCAGGTTAAAAATGTGGAATCAAAGGATTCATCATAAAATTGATTAATAGAATGCCTGGTCTGAAACTGGTCATGGAAGGCCTGGCCTGAAGCTGTAGCCTGAAACTGAACTAGAAGCCCCAGGCTAACCCATTAACAGAATGCCTCTACTGAAATTATGATAAAGATGCTAAAACCCACAAGAGGTCTCTGAACCACACCCCAGATGCACATTCTCTGTTATAAGCCTTAAGCCTTTTGAAGTATATGAACAGACTTCACCTGTTTTGATAAGTACCAGTACCTGCCCCCCTTTATCTTACCAGCCCCATAGAAACTCACTCCATATAAATTAGCATTTGAACAGGTATTGTGTCACCACCCATCTTCGGGTGTTAGCCAGGGTCCCTGAAAACCTGATTGTATAATCAAGTGACTCATTGGGCGTTCCTGTGAGGGCATCTAGTGTGCCCCATTGTGCAGTGTGATTGATTAACAGTTTATACTTAACAGGAAAGACAAATTCCACTATACGATCAACATGTAAATGAACCCAAGCAACCCCTATGTAAAAGTCTTTTGGTATCTGGTAGCCAGGTAAAGTACATTTGCCCAGCATCCAGACATGTTGCTTGACTTCCCTATAGCCACCTGGGTTTTCCGTATGGCTATAGTATTCCCCATACCTATGGTTATGTGATTGTGTGTGTGTGTCACAATTAAAGCTGCACCCGATCCAACTCTAAAATGTAGCAGTGTGATTCTTTTCCATGACAAAAACAAACAAGGAACCACTTCACATAATGCAGTCAACCTGTGGAACTCCTTGCCAGGGGATGTTGTGAAGGCCAGAACTATAACACGGTTCAAAAAAGAATCAGAAATTCATGGAGGAGAGGTCCATCAATAGTCATTAGACAAGATGGTCAGGGACAACGCCATGCTCTGGGTGTCTCTAAGCGTCTGACTGCCAGATGCTGGGATTGCACAAAGCATTTGATAATTGCCTTGTTCTGTTAATTCCCTCTGAAGCATCTAGGTCTTGAGGTCCAGTAATTGGAGGAGAATCTCAGCTTTCGTTTGAAAAATAAAGCTCAGTTTCCAGCTTTTCTGGATGCAGCAAAAAGTTGGACAATGTGACCTGGTTCCACCCTAAGGCTCAGAAACCAGAAGTTAAAGAGGAAAAAATAAACCAAGATTTTTAAATCTCCATTTATTTTAATCTGGACTGATTTATGAATTCTTAAGGTTAACAGCACAGAGATAGAAGGAGAAGCCACAGTAACAAATCCTATCCGCTGTGGACTGGTGCTGTGGGCAACCTGCTGTAACCCACTCCTGGTGGGTAAGAAATGTTCATAGGTTTTATGGACTCAGTTTTGAGTTGAGTTCTCGACCTCCCCTCCCCATGCTCCACTGGAGGGAATTAAAGTTTGAGCCTAGGGCCGGGGCTGCTCCGATCTCTGCTTTGTTCCAGCTTCTCACACTCAGGAATGTTTGCAGCAGGGCAAGATGGCCGCTTCTGTGCAATGCAACCAGAGGGGGCGTGCAGCAAAAACAAGCAGGAAGAGGCCAAGTGCTGCCGTATTGCCCTGTTCTTCTATAAGCCACTGTCTAACCCGTCCTAGCTGTGCTGGGGGAGCTGTCACAGGCTCCACTGGATGGTGGGTTAACCCCTGTTCAGTGCTTTACACACACAATAGCTGGGAGTCAGAGAGCCAGGCGTGTGAACACCCCGTGTGGAAGCAAAACTCCTATGAACTACCCTGGGGCCGTCAAGACCTTCCCCAGCCACCTCCTGTTCTTTGCCCCCCACCTTCCTTCCGCTGGCTTCTAAGGAGCTCCCTGCCCTGGGTGTCTATAGGACAGTGTGTGTCCTAGCCCCCGCCCCCTGCCCCCCCACTTCTCCCCCTTCCCCTCATCTATGAGGCTACATCTCTCCCCTTGGGTTTCTATGGGGCTGAGGATTTTCTAGCCCATCCTGTGCCCTTCCTTCCCGCTTTGTTTCCTCTCCCTGCCCCTGGCTATCTGTGGATACAAGAACCAGGGGTCACACAAAGACATTACAGGCAGCAACATAAAAACCAAATGTAAGGAACCACTTCACACAATGCACAGTCAACCTGTGGAACTCCTTGCCAGGGGCTGTTGTGAAGGCCAAGACTACAACTGGGTTCAAAAAAGAATTAGATAAATTCATGGAACAGGGGTCCCTCAATGGCTATTAGCCAATTCACTAGCAGAGACTGAGAAAGGTCCAGGTACAGTAGGAGCAAACCAGAGATTCAACAACAAACAGGGCAAGCGCTGTCCCAAGAGTGACACTTGATAAAACTCTGGAACAAGCTGACCAACCAGTTTTTTAAAAAAAGGCAAAAAACGACGTGCCCCATGCAGGGTTTTTACCACAAAAGGTACCAGTGCCAGAGACTCCATGAAGACCAGTAGGGGCTTAGCTATTGATTTTACGTGGAAGATGCATCAATACCACAGTGAAAAGTGTCAATACAGAACATTAAAGTGAGCCAGGCAGGGATCCTGCTGGGGAGAGGAACGGAGAGAAAGGAAAAGCGTCTGTGTTACATGGAGAACAGCCAGACACTGTGGAGGAGAGGCAGCAACACAAAACCTCAGAACAGAACCGTGCCTGACTGATGCCAGTTACAGCACTTTGAGCACTCCTGGACAGCACTGATCCCACGGGATGGTGCGGTGTAATACCCGGTGATTTCATGTATGGTTATTCAGGTTATGCCTACACGGCTGGCCGCACCACCAACAGTGCAGCATCCATTTTATGGATTCAATGAGCGGCAGTGAAGACTCACTCAATTGAATCCAGAAGTCGACTCTTAATCCACCCCAGAATGTAGCATAGCGCTGCCTCGACGGGAGGGCACTTCCTGTCTCTGCAGCATAGTGGTGACACCACGGTAAAGACACGTTAGGAAGTCGAGGGGAGATCACAAGTTACTGTACGAAGCTTGCATATCTCCCCCCTACTGCTGCTGAAATCCGCAGCCTGCGTAGACCAGGTCACAGCTTGATGCTACAAATACACCCCCCCCCCAAACCAACATAAAACTGTGCATCAACAAATCCACACACCCACATGTTACCAAAGAAGGGCTCTGTGAGAGGCTCTTACCTGGCCTGGCATCCAGTTGGCCTGTTCCTCAGTTTCTCTGTCCATAACTCAGTTTCCCCTCAACCATTACGTAGTAATTTAGTTTAGCTCTCCACAGTCGCCATGCCAACACGTGTCCTCCCTCTTCCAGGGAAGTGAGAATCCAAACAAACCACCACAAGCCCTTTGCCCTTCCTGGGCCACAGTCCTCTTCCCAGATTCTCAGACATCCGTAATTCCCACTCCAGGGTCTGTGCACCCTCGTCTTCCCAATATGCAGGGGAATGAAGGGGCCAGGAGATGGTGCAGGACTGCTGTCTTTACTCGGATGGGGGCCAGGGAACCGGGCCCAACACACCTCTTCCCCTCCGGCCACATGCAGAGTCCTTTACTGGAGTGATCTTGATGGGTGGGGGGGCATCCAGGACAGCAAGTCTCGGGGTTAACACCCCTTTGAGATGCATGGGGCAGCTCCCTCCTATTTCAGAGGATGGTCTCCGGCTCTCTGCAGACTCAGGCACATGTTTCTGTGTTGCTTTTCACAGCTGCCATCTTTTCCTCCCAAGAACTCAAAACCTTAAACAAAACACACCAACACCTACTCACTCTGAGGTAATTACATGACTCCAGGAGCAAGGGCCATAGTCAAGGTTGATGCTGTTTATGCCTCAATCCGGCCCTGATCAATACCATTCACAAACAGATTCACTCCTGATCTCTCATTACCTGGACAGATGAATGATTAGAACCATGACAGGCCTATAACTTTTTCTATTCCAGGGCCCAGCCCTCAAGACCTGTCATCGAGCTAGGACCCCGCTCTCAATTAGAGCAGTACGAATACAACTGTTTGACACCTGCTGACAACTCTTCTAGGCTGAGAACACTTGACCCATAAGACCAGCTGTAGTGTCACACAGAGCTCACAGCTACTTATGGAGACAGGAGCCCACAGCCAGGGAACCTCCTTCCAGCTGGGGGGCCCCTCTGCAGCTACTGGGCAGCCACACTCGTGGGATCAAACTCAAACAGCCCCCAGATTTTGGGTCAGATGCCTAAATACCTTTGAGGATCCAGCTCTGGGAAATCAAACTCAGGAGCATCTGAGAACAGGGGAGCTACAAAGTAAACTGGTTTGTAACCGTCATTAGAGCAGCCAGGCCTGAATTCACAGGAACCATTCAGAAGGGAAGCCACTCACCTGATTCACGTCAGTTCCTGTGATTCCTGACCCCTTCCTCTCTAACAGATACCCCAGCAGATGATCAGCAGCCTAATCCTCCCCTGTAGTCAAATAAACGGACTGTCATTTCCTGGGACAAATGGTGAGCTGGTCTGTGAGCTGAACCTGGGGAGAAAGAGCAGAAAGATCCTCTAAAGAACCAGTGGTATACTAGAGAGACCCAAGACTTGGATTAGAGTTTGAGCAAGAGGAGAGTGCCTGGATGATACTTATCTGATCAGTAAATGCTCAGGGAGATTCTGTGCACAGGCCCCAGGCATGTTCCTGCAAAGGAAGTAACAGAAGCTTATTAAGCAAAGCTCAGACTTTAAGGCTAGAAGGGACCATCACCATCATCTTAGTCCAGCCTCCTGCATGTTGCAGGCCACAGAACCTCCCCCACCCACTCCTGTAATAGACCCATCTCCTGAGGAGCAAGTCAAGTAACCCACGGGAAGGAGTTCTCTGTGGTGTGTCTGGATGGAACCAGGAACGAAAGGGGCGTTTCAAGGCATTGAGCAGAAAGTAATTTTATTCCCCAAATTACTAATCGTTCAGAGATGCTAGGATTGGTAGCTGCACCTCACCAGTGCTCTGATCGATGCTGACGCAGGAGAGTGACCCAGCACTCCTCCTGATGTACTGTTGTAGTCACACGGTCGGCCTTGCTGGAGCTCAGAGTGCCAACCAGAGCAGGCCTTGGCAGGACAGCAATACACCAGGTGTCAGCAACCAAGTAAACACGTTCCTGCCCTGAAAGGATGATGCAGACACACACAGTTTTCAAGTGACTACGTAAACACACCCCTAAGAGATGGCCCAGGTACACACTGACCCCTAGTGAAGATGAAGAGGGGATGACAGGATAATGAATGGGGATGTTTTGTTCAAGATACAAGGAGAAGGATGGTAACTAACAATATCTAGGATGTAATACATGTTTGTATCAATGTATAAAAGGAGAGGTCAGAGAAGGGGCATCTTTGTACCAGCCAAGGGCACAGCGTTATATGATGATCGAGCCGCTACCTTGCTGGGGGCAGACAGGTGTTAACGCACCTAGAACCACTGAGCCAAAGCACTTTGTCGATGACAAACCTGACCAAACGCCTTCACCACTGAACCGGGCCTGTGCTCTGTCCTTATGAGTAACATCAAGGGCTGCTGAATGAACACGCTGCACTCACTGCCAGCGCGGCTAATATCAGAGCTCCAAGACAGAAATACCCAACAACACAGTTAAATCGCAGGCAGTGAAGAGGTGGATGAATCAAGCACTTACTCCACTTCATTTTCTTGCTAATATTCTCAATCTAAAGTACCATGGCAGGTATCTACCTGCTGTGGAAGACATGTTATGCTAGGACATGGGTATTTATTAATCACCAATCAATCATGCCAACCATAATGAATGTCAGGGCGTGAGGTGACCCATTTAACCAGTACACATTTCTGATCATGTTTCAAAACAGTCACACCACTGAACTGGTGGAAGTCACTAGCTAAGCACCTGGAACCAGAGTTTGTTAAAGTGGTAAACCAGATTGACAGCCACAGCCGGCTCTGCAGGCCCAGAAAGTCCAAATGCAGACAATTATTCTATTTATTCAGAGTTGGAAAATCGATTGGTAGTTGAAAAAGTAGGAAAACAAAAATGAGCAGGGTGGGGATGAAATCTACTAGTTTTAAAAGTAACTGAAGAGACTTTGATACATTTGAAAGCTTTCCCAGGCTAACCTGAAAATCCATTTAATTCACTGACTGCCGTTAATCTCTACTTTTAATAAGTCATTTAGTTGTAAACATGGAACATACTTGATAAACTTCTCTTTTGTATCTAAAACATGTATGGTTGTTGGGTTAAATATGTTTCATACGCTGTTGTGTGTTTAATTAAATTCCAATTACCAGCCTAATGCAGTGTAACCTTTTGCTCATGATTTGTCAATTATCTAGCAAATAAGCGACGCTCACCATTCTCTAATGTACTAAAATGCACAACTAATAAGAATCTCAAAATATGAAGCCATGTAATTACTTAAATAAATGGCTACAGTGCACACTCCTGGTACAGCTTTTTGCTACCCAGATCTAGTGTAAAGACTCTATTTAGTTGTGCATCCAGATGTTGTAATGGTTCTACCAACCACTGAGAATGCAGCTTCCTTTAGAAAATAACTGAAGAACCAATGGAAAAGCTGATCAAAATCAATCATTTAAACAGAGGCTTTCCACTTGGGAATTTAAGTTGCCTTGATTTAAAGCTATCCGCTCTGTGCACTGAGAACTGATTTTGTGACGATGGCAGGGGGTGGCCACAGCAGATATATTAGAGTTCAGGATCTGATCCCTCCTCCCCAGTTTTCCATATACTTCAGTAACCAACCCACCAACAGTAACATTCAGAATTATGTGGCTTCAGTCTCTGTTGCTGTCTTCCTCCCCACCACCCATTCTGTGGTCTTTCCTCTCCTTGTTCCTCCTTTCTTGCCAACGCCATTGATTTGTCTCTGGGACGAATTCATGGCAATACGGAGCCCTCTGTTACACGGGCAGCAGAGGTTGCCTGAAGAAGAGGTGAAGCTCTGCAAGGCATCTGCAATCCTAAGTCCTCTCACTGGGCCTACAGCCCCTGATCACAGGCCCCCGCCATATTAGAGGCGTGATCCTACCCATTAGCTCCTCCCCAGACAGGCTTTTCTTCATGATCTGTACAGTAGAACCTCAGAGTTACGAATACCGGAGTTACAGACTGACCGGTCACCCACACACAGCTCATCGGGAACTGGAAGCAGGCAATCAGGCAGCAGCAGAAACTCAAAAAAAACCAACCAAGAAGCAAACACCGCACAGTGCTGTGTTAAACAAACTACTCAAACTATGAAGGGAAAGATTAAAAAAAATGTGACTAGGTAAAGAAACCATTTCTGTGCTTGTTGCGTTTAAGTTAAGATGGTTAAAAGCAGCAGGTTTCTTCTGCACAGTAAAGTTTCTAAGCTGTGTGAAGTCAATGTTCAGTCGTAAACTTTTGGAAGAACTATCACGTTTTGTTCAGATGTTCAGAGTTAGATGTGTCGGTAACTCTGCGGTTCTGCCGTACCAGGTAATGCAGTGAGTGACTTCTGGGGCCCCCTGTACTGCCCCGTCCCCTTAATTCTGCTGCAATTCTGAGAGTCTCCACTAAGGGCAGCATTACACAGCACAGCCCGCTCCTGACTCCAGAACACAATTATGTCAGTGACTCCAGGGAGCTGTTCCAAGCCCTGTGCAAACACTAACGGGTTATCAGTTCTTTGCACTGGTGCAGAACCTGTCACCCATAGATCTCAAGCTGCTTTCCAGAGCAGGGTGAGCATGTAACATCCATCGCAGAGAGGATGAAATTAAGGCAGAGGCAATAACCAACACACACCCTGCCGTGTTCACATCATCAGTCAGGGGCAGGCCTAGGACTAGAACCCAGGATCCTGACTCAGTCCTGTGCTTTAACCAATACACAGCTGTCTGCCAGAGCTGGGTTTAAAGGGTGTGCTCTGACCACTAGACCTCACTGCCCTGCCCTGGGAAAAGAACTCAGGAGTCCTGAGAACCAGCCTTCTTCTAGTCCAAAGTGAATCAGGAACACTCCCACCACTGCACACAAAGCAGCGACTCCTGTCCTAGAAGTCCAGTTGTGTGTTTGCTCTGCAGATCCTGGTGAGCCCTTTATCCCTGCACCCAGGGCAGAGGGAATGAAACACACTGCTCCTGCCTGCTTGTCTGCCCCACAGCATCCCAAGGGACATCACATTTCAAAGTGATTCCCTGCTCCAGAAAGGGAAATGCCAAAAAAAAGGGGGTTGAGTAGGGATGTTTTTGCCACTAATAAGAAACACGATGGAGGGGGAGAGGAGGCTCCCCAGACCTGCATCTCCTTCTCCACCCATTTTTCAGTATGTGGAGGGGTGGCACAGCTGTTACATCGAGATTTGGACACATCGTCCATTCAAATTAAAGGAGGATGAGTGCACAGCAGAGTCTTCCTACTCCCCGGCTCCGCTCTCAGCAGCTCGGCCCGGCTGGGAGCAAAACCCCAGAAACTGCCCAGGCCCGTCCAGCCGTTCTCCGGCCCGGCCCGGCCGGGCTCGGCCCCCAGCGTCCTGCCTGGGTGTGCCTAGGGCGGAGCGTGTCCGAGCCCCCCGCGGTCTATGGGGCTGAGAACCCCCAGCCCGGCCCGCCCCGCCTGGTTCCCCCGGCCCGGCCCGGCCCGGCTGTCTGCGGGGCTGGGTCCCGGCCGGTGCTGCTGACAGACGCTCACTCACTGCCCGGCGGCCGGACACGCTCCGCTCCGCTGCCGGTGTGAAGTGAAAAACTGTATTTCGCGAGAATGTGTGTGTGTGTGTTGTAGCGCAGTACTGCGCGCACTGCGCACCGTCCGCATCGTACCACGGCGAGCCCGGGCTGCGCTGACGGACAGGCAGGCGCTGCGGCAGTTCTGCGGGTCACACGTTTCCTTATCCGGTATCTTACATGCCAGACACACCGACCGGGCAGCAGATCTGTCGGACCGCAGTTTGCGGCACGGCACCGGCCGTGGCCGAGGCAAAGCCCAGCTCAGGGCGGGGCAGAGGGGGCGGCAGTGACCGGCGGGGACAGGTGCGGGGCTGCGGGGCGGTGTGTTCCGCTCGCACGGTCCGTGTCCGGGTTTGGATGCACCCGTTGCACGCTCGCAGCATTACGATGCAGGACTCGCTGGACGGAAAAGCCGCCGAGCGCCCGCGGACCTTTCCGGGGAGCGAGGAGCGGGAAGAACTGCAGCTGCTGCCGGGCGGCTGGGGGGAGTCACCGGCTCTGCCCCGCAGAGCAGCCAGCCTGGCTACACGGGCAGCGCCTGCCCCGAGCACCGGCAGGAGGCGGGGAGGGGCTGCTGGGGGGGGGGGAGAACTGCAGCTGGAGGGGGGCTGCTGGGGGTCACCTGCATGGTTACAGGTGGGGGGGATGAGTGGGTGAGTGCAAGGACCCTGAAGGCAATCCAGTGCTGGCGGGGAGGGGTGCGGACCCCGAGGCAGACACGTGGGGAGGTGTGTGGGGGGGGGGGTCACTCACCTTGGCACTGCAATCCGGCGGCGGAAGGTGTTTCTGGGAGCCAAGAGCCGGGGGTTATTCATCCTGCAGGGGCTGCTCCCTACGAGTCCCGGCTTGTGGTCAGGGGAAACCTGGCTGGGCCGGGGGGATCCTTGCCCGCTTCCCTCCCCAGCTGCTCCTGGCCACACAGAACCCCCTTGGGCGTTTTATTAGTAGACAGCAGGTGTCACCCTCAGTGCCGTTACAATCAAAGACACGAGGGTGTTTTAGTTACGCCCATTGGCAAAAACTAGTTTTTTAAAAAACATTTTTATAGGTGGATCGGTTTGTTTTACTAGTGTAGATGACGGGTTTACATGGGATGTGCAGTTTTTGCAGGACTTCCATTAATTTACAGCAGCTCTTAAATTACTGTCCCGTAAAGTGTGATATAGATATATATATTTAATTTGTTTTTACCTTTACAGAGATTTCCAATCGAGAGCAGACTTGTTTTACCAGGACTCCAGCTGTGGTTTTGCAGTATTGGCTTTTAGAGGCAATGCCTTTACCCCTTTGGAAAAGGACTGACAACCACCAACAGAGATTGGTTGCCTTTTTGGGTCCTTGGCAGAGGACCTATGAAGTTAATTTTCAAAGCCATTTATGCGCCTTTATATACCTGAGATTTTAATGGCGTGGTTTTTTTGGCTGGGGTAGGATTGGCTTGAGCACATGCCAAACAGTCGTTACAGTTTTGTTGCACGTTCATTTTTAGAAGCGGCCACCAGCCCACAGATGTACGACAGTTTTGTTTACTGCCTGATGTTGTGTTGTTGGAGTGTTATGAATACACATTGTTTTTAGTAGGTGCATTGGAATTACCCACACAGGGAAAGAACCTGCTGTCTACATTAGAGCTTTGTTTACTACCTGCAAATCCGGTTTGTAGAAGGGATTTGGGAGTGACTGCATTTTTTGCTTTGGAAAGCTTTTGGGTTACTTTTACTAGGTTATTATTTGATTCCAGTTGGTTTTTTTTAAAGTTAGGTTGTGAAAACTAACATACCTTAGTTGTGACAATTGGGCACACTGGACCAGAGACAGTATTAGGATACTCTTGGGTTTTTTTACTTTGGGATTTTTTTGATTGGGCTTTTTTGGGCCAATTTGTTGGCCTTTTTATAGCACAGGGTTTTAATTCACAGTGGGCCTTTATTTTTTTATAACTTTAATTGGCTTTTTTGGAGTAGTGAGTTTTGCTGCTAATCATTGGATGTATTTTAAAAGTGGTGCATACTTAATAGGTGACCCATCCTGAAGACGTGTAGTTAGTTGGGTGTTTTTACAGTTACACTGGGTGATACCAGCATATACCAAAATCTTGGTTCATGAAATAAGGGATTTAGATAATGTTTGTAATGACTGTATACATGGCACCAAGTAACCACCAAAGGGGCTAGATCTTTTGAATTATATGGTGCTAATGTAATATTAGGCAAGGGTGCAGGGATAGGGTGTTATACTTAGAAAAGACAAGCAGGATCTTATTCAGGGGACAAGGCAATATGCCCCGTTTATTGTACATGTAAGAATATTAAAAAGCTGTCACATTCACAAAGTTCTGTAAGCTGGTGTGATACAATTACCAGTCCTTTTATACGTTGCTCCAGCCAGCCTAGTAGCCAACTAGGCTGGGCATGAGGAGGGAGCCAGGCCTCTCTCAAACGTGAATCCCATGCCCCAAGATGACAATTGCAGAACGAGACCCAAAGTTTCCATGTTTTTACCCATCTTTGATACTTGCTGCTCTCATGTCAGTCTAGGGGCCTGGCTGTGTCCTGCTGCCCCTGGGTTCAGTGTAGCTGTTAATCACCAGCTAATTGCAGGTATGACTGTTCTCTTAGTTCTGTGCTTTCCTTCTTCCCAGGGTGGATCCTTCTGTACTTTAGGGTCGTTTTTTTTGATGTTAGGGACGTTGATAGGTATTCTTGGGCCTTCAGGGTTAGGATGGGGCAGTTGGTGTTTTTATATGCCCCGCACACACATTCCTCACTCACCCACAGAATTTATCAAGATAATTTTAGATTCAGTAGTACAAGTTTCAGGAAAGAGCTCACTTCAAGAAACTAACACGATGGAGTCCAATTATGCCATAGTAAACAGCACTATACCATTATCATAAATATTTCTCTCTACCTTTATCTTACTTATACAAGAGAACAAGGCGTCTACATCTGCTTTGTTTGCACAGCTCCTGGGGAAGGCTCACAAAGGTCCCTGGGCTGTTGTATCACTTCCTGTTGTAATGAAGAGTTTACTACATCACAGGCACTAGCTACTTGTCACTTGTGAAACTTCATTTTTTTTTAATTCCTGCACAATTAGACTCCAAAGGCACTTCCTCTTTTCTAACGAGGGCAGATGCTAACAGAAGAGAGATTTTTCTTTCCTTTTGCTCTGCTCGTTTTATCCTGAACATTACACCAGTTACCTCCTTTAAGATGACATTTGATTCCTCCTGCCTGGCTCGTCAGTATGTTGCCTAATTTTTGTGTGTTTAGTCATTTGAATGGGATTATAGGCTCACTGATTGATTTGATCAGAAGATAATGAGGTTTTAGTTCCAGAATCCTGCTCAAGAAGAGTTTTATAAGGACCCCCTGGTGCATGACAGGAATGCTCACACTGATGATAAAAGCTTATAAAATTATACAAATTCAGTTAAGATAACATAAAATGATAGACAAAACTGACTAAAAGAAAAATGAATAATTGAATGGATAACAGATAGGATTACAGTCTTATTTTAAAGACACATGGGATATACATTTAGACAGTATGCTCTGGATTAATACTTTCACCCTTTCCTGATGATATGGTTGAGAGAGATGTCCAGCACTGCCTTCACTCAGTACATCAGATTTCAATAGGTCGGGGCTAATGCATGGTCCTTAAACTAGTCCCTTTTACCCCAAAAATCAGACCTCAGGCACCCCCCCGCCCAGTGGCTTGCCTCCACTAGTTGTTCACCTTATCTATGTTGATAACAGGAGGTGGCCTGCCCTAGAGAAAATGCCAGGGTTTTATTAAGTGTTTCCTGAACTCAGCCCATTGGAAAATGCCCCAGCACAGACTAACTCTGACCCTTGGGAGCATACAGATAGAGCCCTCAGTTTAAGAGATTGACACTCAGGCAACAATGTTCACAGACAAAATAGCCTTTATTAGGAACCACTGTTTCTTAACACAGTGACTATAAAAGCAACAAAAATTTTTACCAACAGCAAGTCCTTAAACATTAAAACTTCTACACAAAATGACAAATGTATGCAAACAGCTAACTTTAATACCCCAGACCTACACAGTCACACATGCCAGTTCCCCAGCTACCATGCTTGCTTCTCCTGTAGTTTGTCTCTCCACTCTTTCAGAGGGGCCTGCTGTTTTTTCAGAGCTACTTCTTAGCTGCTGCTGGGGGTGGAGTGCTTGATCCATTGTAACAACTTATCCCTCTTCCTCCACTCTTCAGTAAGCTCAACTTTTATCCTTCAACATCTGCTAGTCTCCCAATCTCCACCCACACTAGGGCCTTCCACTCACAGCACACAGCCTGTCAGTGCTTTGCCTTATATACAGATTTTGACCTTTTCTGATTGGTTGCTCTTTCAATCCCAGCCATTCCCATAGCCATGCTACCAATTTAAGCCTTCTGATTGGTCCATAAAACCAACTAATCAGAGCCGGTAAACTGAAGTCGGACCTGTTTGAGAACCTGCACTGATACCTGACAGACCCCTCCCTTCAGGAGTGACCTTTATTTCACCCCACCTGCCTGCTGGCTATTGGTCAAATTCTTCTCAGGCCACCATTTTGATTCACTCAGGTCTAATTCCCTGTCACCTCCATCTTGGATTTCTAGCTATAACCACTCAACTCCTGATTATGACTGATTCAAGCCCTTTGCAAAGTGCAATATTACATATTCAGGTGCCCCTTAACACTGATTCGATGTCCCTGCTCCAGTCTGGCCAGTTAGAACAAGTTAGATTCTCCATTTTTTCCCCTGCTTCAGATACATTCGAGCCCTTCAGTCCTGCATAAATAAAAATAATGCTCTCAAGACAGAACCGTCCTCTGGCCCACTCAGTGCACTTGGGTTGATCACAGCTTGTTAGCACCAGGAGACAAGAACTGTTTTCTACAGCAGCTAAGAACGTGCAGAGGTAGGGAAATCAATGGTTGCATGGTTATCCACAGCCACCTCTCAGCTTCATTCTTCCCAAGACCAAAATCAGAAAGCTGAGATTTCAGTCATAAGGGACCATTATGGCCACCTACCCAGACCTTCTGCATAACACAGGCCAGAGAAGCTCACCTCTAGTTCAGCGAGATAATTTGGAAAAATACAATGCACCTTTTTTTCCTCTACAATTGTGGAGGATCTAGGAGAACGGCTGGTATTGTCTCAAGTCATTCTTGAGCACAGGTTGCTGCCCTACAAAAGCACTTAATGGACAGTTATGAGATTGCTCACCCACTGGGGAAAGTTGCTCCTTACCCCCCAAAAGATAGGTATCTTATTCCCTGAAGCAGGAGTGTCTGGCCCTTCTCAAATGCTTTTTGGTTTAGTTCTCACTAATAACTGAATTATCCAGAGCAACGTCGGAGCTTGTCAGCATCAACGATAGCTTCTCTCTTCAGGGTTGAGCCTTCAGCCCCCTGCCTGGTGCCATGCTACATTTGGGGTTTGCTGCAGATCCAGTGTCTCTCCACAGAGCACGGTGAGGAGCTGACGGTATCAGCTTCCTTCAGATACACACACTCCCCTCCCCCTCTGATGTGAAACCTACAGGGAAGGAGCAAAGAGCCTGTCA
Source organism: Emydura macquarii macquarii (assembly GCF_026122565.2). Classification (NCBI taxonomy): domain Eukaryota; kingdom Metazoa; phylum Chordata; order Testudines; family Chelidae; genus Emydura; species Emydura macquarii. The sequence continues at coordinate 43,589 of NW_027133180.1, forward strand.
GTAATGGTGAGTAAGGGGTTGTCGGGCAGACAGCCCCTGGCACAGCCCATAGACACACACAGGTTTCCCGCTGGGGGAGGTAACCGTGATTCCCCCCATAGCACAGATGGCACAGAGGCAAATGGCCCCACCCCAGGTGGCCCAGCACTTAGTGACAAAGTTGGGCTCAGACCCCGGTTACTTGATTCCCAGTCCCCTGCTCTAGCCACTGGACCACGCTGGCTCCTAAGGGGCCTTCAATTGCAGGGTGAACATTCATCTGCACTTTGGTTTGGGGCAAAAATCAGAGCAGCCCTCTCCCTATCGCCACGGACACGGTGGCTAAAGTGACTAGGAATTTGGGAGCCAAAGTGAGACCCCCTATGGATGGAGGGGGGATTATCACAAAGGGCAGAGCACCTGCCCTCTGATGAGGAGGTTCAGGGGACCCCAGATCACGTCACTTCAGAATAATATCTTCCAAGCCGTGTGTTGGATGCAGCCTGTGGCAGACACTGCACAGGACAGGTCCCCTGGACAGGCTGCGGAGCTGCCCCCTGCCCGTAAATCAGACCATGGACCGGAACCCAGCGCGCTGGGCGCTCAGTCAGGTGTGTCATGTCCGACTTCCCGCTGCTCTTGTTAAAGGATTTCATGCTGCGCTACGGAGGTCCCCGTGAGCACTGGATCGGCCTCCGGCATGAGACGGGCCCCCACTGGAGATGGGTGAACGGCACCGCACTCAACAACTGGTGAGTCCTGGCCTCTCCCTGAGGGTTGGGTCGGGGATGCCTGATGTGCTGGACTCGGAGCTGACAAGGGAAACTGAGTCCCGTACGATAAAGTGGCATCAGCATGTTCCCATGTCCGTGTCTGACCTGCCCCCAGTGCTGCCTCTGGCGGGACGCACAGGGGAGCGAGGAGGATCTGGGCTCGAAGATCCCAGCCCGGCACCAGAAATGAAGACAAAAAGCAGATGGGGCAGCTGTGTTTCTGTATTATTTTTGACATAAAGCTTGTGTTACAACCGAGTTTATAAAATAAATTCTAGGTTCGGGATACGAGAAAGGGACTAAGAGAAGGCGAGGGGAAAATCCAAAAGGTTTACTGGATTACAAACAGCCTAAACACAAGGCTCTAACCCACTCCCTAAAAACTACTTCATTCAGTTACACTGAGGCAGAATATACAATTACAACACTGGCAAACGTTAACCGCTTCTCACTAAGGGATGCGTTTGCAACAGTAACAAATCCTAACAACTTAATTACTAAAAGATGCAAATATAACGGTAACAAATCCTTACCACTTAAAAGGATACAAACACAACCCTAACAACTCTTAATAGCTTACCACTAACAGGCTACAAATCCACATCATTCCTTTCCAGCTGAAGGGTTCGGTGGCAATCTGCGCTGGGTTCTGCAGACTGGAGAGAGTCCCCAGGAATGATCAGGTCTGGGGAGTCGGGCTAGTTCTGTGCGTCAGCTCACCAGAGCAAGGTGGAGCTCTAGATGCAGCCCAGCTGTTTTTCCTCTCTGCCTGAGCTTTCCCTGCTCCTAAGATTTATAGTCAGGCTTACAAAGCACTGGCTACAGGTTGGCTGCTGGCAGTTTGAAAAACCCGCCGCAGCTGCTTACCGGGTGTTTTGTTACATTGTGACTCTCGCCTGCTTTGTGCTGCTGAGTCAACCCTCTCAGACAGGACTAATTAACCAGGTCAGACCCGAATTGCTGTGAGAACCCAGAGGAGTTAAGCATCACCAAGGGGTCTGTCGGCACGTGGGTGCCATTTCTTGCAGACCAGCAAGCATTCGTTCTGACAGCTTGCAATTCCTTTGTCCCGAACACAGCCACACAGCACAGGGCATGGAAGAGCCTCAGGGAGTCCTCCAGCCACAGGCATGCGTAATATTCCTATGTCTGTTCACTCATCAAGTGCAGCCCCTGGGTTCTTTCACTGTACAGTTTAGTTCTCTGGATGAGCGGTCAAGCAAGTGAAGTGCTGCTGCCGTCCTGTCTGGGGATGTCCCGCACAAACACAGCACACGTTTGAAATACAAGCACTCCAGGCATGTTTACAACTCAGAATACAAAGCTGATACATACATCGAAACGTGCTTATCTGTCTTAGCAAATCAAGACTTTACCATAGATACAATAAATATCGTATAAAATATGCCATGCAAGGTAATTCAGGAAGATTGGCAGCAGTGATGTCAGAAATGGTCATTCATATTCCACACAGCCTCACAATCCTGTACTTCCCTACTGGAACATCTGAGGATCAGGTTCTACACACACTCAACAAGATGTGAAAAAGCGCTCAGGGCTGGAGCGAGAGGCACAATAACAGCTGCAAAAGGCAACCCCCAGCGGTGGAAGAATGGAAAGTTGAAAAAGACAGAATTAAAACCCCGGTCAGACGCAGAGGCAGTGCAGCGTGAAAAGCACAGATCTGCTGCTAACACTGACCTCAGCGGTGCACTTACAGCGATGCAGGGCGAGTACTGGTGTTACCAGAACTGATCTGTGCACACTGACACACCGCACCACGCTCACACCGGCCCTGGGGCAGCGGCAGCGCACTGGACATCACACCTGCACGGCGCAGAGCCGGGCGGGGAATGGAGGCGGAGGAAGCAGCGACTCAGCGGATCGCAGCAGCTCAGACAACGCCGGGCGCGGCTCCGCTGCTTCCTGCAGACACACGAACTGCCGGGGCGTCTGTTAACCCCCCGGCGGGACACCCCGTGTCTGCGGTGCCGGGAACATCCCCCGCACTCAGCTCCCTGCAGCCCAGCCCGGGTGTCAGACCGGCCGCAGCTGCTGGGGCGGGCGGAGCCGAGAGTCTCCGAGACACGGACTGTGCAAGGGGAACAAACGCGCCCCGCAGCCCCCGGTCTGTGCGCGCCGGGCAGGCGGCCCGTCCCCGCCGGTCACTGCTGCCCCCGGCCCCACCCTGCGCTAGGGTTTGCCTCCGCCGCGGGTCGGTACCGGCAGCGCCTCCCCCTGGGCCAACCCCGGCTCCAGCTGCCTGACCCCGCCCCCGCCCCCGCCAGTTAAATCCCAACCCCTGCCCAGCCCCCTCCGACCTCCCCTTTGTAGTCCCTGCGGGGTCTGACTCCCAGTGAGGGCGGGGCAAGGGTATCGTCTGCAGCAAACGTCACTGAGCCTAGCTCCGCCCAGCCCAGTGTCACAAGCTCCGCCCGTTCTGATTCACTCCGTGACCGGATAGTTGACGCTCCATCGGACCAATCGACCTTGAAGCTGGTTGCCAGGGCCCCCGTCCCCGGCGAATCGCGATTGGCTGTATCGGGAAAAAAGGGCGGAACCCCGGCGAGTCGCTGATTGGCTGAGAGCCTGGGCCGGGGTTTTTGATACATCAAAACCCTGAGACACGGACTGTGCGAGGGGAACAAAGAGCCCCGCACCCCCGGTCTGTGCGTGCCGGTCACTGCTGCCCCCCGGCCCCGCCCTGCGCTGGGGTTTGCCTCCGCCACGGGTCGGTCCCGGCAGCGCCTCCCCCTGGGCCAACCCCGGCTCCTGACTCCAGCCCCGCCTCCAGCTGCCTGACCCCGCTGCCGCCAGTCAAATCGCGCCCCCTGCCCAGCCCCCTCCGGCCTCCCCTTTGTAGCCCCCCTACAGCGCGAGCAGCGGGGTCTGACTCCTCCTGGGGGGGGGCAGTGGCTGCCGCTAACGTCACCGATTCTGGCTCCGTCCAGCCCGAGTGTCACGAGCGCTGAACAGGAACCGCACCGATGACCGCACCAGGCGGATAAAGCCGCGCCCCCGCCCCGCCTTTTACTGCAATGCGTGAGTCCTAGATTCTCTCCGCCGCGCGCGGTTGTAAGTTACGGGGCCGGGCCGGGCCGGGCCGGGCAGGGCGAGGCTTTAGCCCAGAAGGAGCCGAGCCGAGCCTAGCCTAGCCTGCCGCCTTCCCCTCGGCCCGTGTCTAGCCGCCGGGCGGTGAGTGAGCGTCTGTCAGCGGCACTAGTCGGGACCCAGCCCCACAGACACCCGGGCCGGGGGGAACCGGGCGGGCTGGGGGGTCCTCAGACCCACGGACCCCGGGCAGATCTAGCCCCGCAGACAGCGGGGGGCTCGGACACGCTCCGCCCTAGGGACACCCGGGCAGGACGGGCCGGGCCGGGCCGGGGGTAGTTTCTGGGGGTTTTGCTTCCACTTGGGCCGAGCTGCTGAGAGCAGAGCCGGGGAAGGGGGGTCAGGTCCGCGGGCTGCGTGTGTCGGGCCGGGGCAGCCGCCATCGGGTCTCGGGGCGCTTTGCCCGGCCCCAGCCGGTGACCTGCCTCTGTCCCTGGGGGGAGAATCCGCCCCTGGCTCTGGGTAGGGCCAGGATCCTAGCTCAGCCTGTGTCCCTGAGACACCAGGTGCAGGGGGGGGGGGGGAGGGAACATCCCACTGGGGACCCTGAAATCAGCTTCTCTAACCTCACACACCCCTAGTCTCTCTAACTCCTGTCTTCCTGCAGACTCTCTACCATGCAATCTCTATGATCCTGCTGGCTCAATGGGGGGCTCTGGCGACTATCAAACCATAGAGAGCAGGAAGTGATCAAAATGGAGAAGCCAGTCTCTCTACTCCACAGGGTTGTTCAGCCTGTTTGTCACTATCCTCTATGGTCCAGGAGGACTCTGGGAATCCTGGAGGTCAGGCAGTGTCACTAAGATGGGGTAAGAGGGAACAGCCATAAAATATAGTCTGCTCTAGCCAAAGTCATCCAAGTCTCTAAGATGCTGGAGGACTCCCATTGAACCAGCCCCCTGGCTTGTCTCTCTGACCCCTGGAAGCTCCTCCCCCCACCCTCCCTGCAGCACCAGGGATGGGAGGGGGGTGAAGAACCCCTGGAGCTGCAGGGGGAGCAGAGGGGCCCTGAGGGGCAGATGTGGGGGTAGGGCAGGGGTAGAATTAACAGCTGGGCTGGGGACAGGCAGACGGGGTGTCCGGGACCCAGCATTAATTAATGAGGGTTTGGGGCATTGGGGAGAAATTGGAGGCTCTGCACCCAGCAGGGTCCTGGGTGAGGGGGACCCTGGGACTGGAGAATGTGACCTTCAGGCCACGCAGGAAAGGAAGCTGTGGTGGGAAGGAGGTAGGGAGTGTGGTGATGCCAGTTGGATGAAGGTCGGGGAGGCAAGTGCAGGGCAGGTTTAACCAGAAGGGAGAGACAACATGAAAGAATAGAAGAGGAAAACATGCAGTAAAACCAGTGTTAAGAGAGAAGCCTGGAGAAAGTGGAGGGAAAGTCAAATGAAGAGTGAAAGCAAAACCGTCCTGAGAAAGAAAATGCTTCTGGGCGGGCAGCAAGAGAGGAAGGGATAAACTCAGGGGAGAGATCTGGAAACCTGAGGTGGAATGATCCGTGACAGGGAATAGAGAAGGGTTAGGGAGACTCAGATATAAACAGATGGAAAACGAGTGCTAGAGAAAACGATGTGTAAAGCTAGATGAAATTAAAGAAAAGGGAAAAGGAGATCTATAAAATGTTTCTGAAAGTGAGAGACTGTAAAATTAATTGCACCCCATAGGTCATGGACAGTATTTCCACTTAAGTGCTTTTCAGAACAACACTTCTTCAGATTTGTGGATGTTTTTACTCTCTTCTGGTTATTAAGCTTCCCTCTTAGCTTCTTTTAAGCCAGACATTTACTTAAGGTGAATAAACAAGAAGAATGTTTTACGTTTCATTTCCCAGCTGTGATTTTTGAAGGCAGACAGGGTTTGACACAACCAATTTAGGATTAAATAAATCCCAGCCCCAGTGAGGAGATCTATGTATGTCATTGTGATGATAGCAACATATTACAGTAAGAGCCAGGCTACCAAGTCTGCACGCTGGGTCATGTGCTTCATATAAACATGCCCAGCAGGAATTGTTGAACTGGTTGGGTCGCTTTTCTTCCCAGCTTCCAAATCTGCCAGTATTTGGCACCAGTCGTCCAACTGTGTGACAAATGTTCACAGTCTGGAATGCCACAATTTTATGGCACAGTGCCCCACAGTTAACAGATCATATGATTTAAACTATTTAAAAAAAGAAAACTAAAATATATATCAAGTCAAACCACTTAATACTCACTCCCACAGCAATGGGGATTGTAGCAGGGCTTCTCCGGTCCCCAGCACACGTCCCCACCTCTTGAACATTAGGAAGAATTGCCATTGTTTCTGAGACCAAACGCCAGAGGAGGACTCGTCACATGCTTTGTCAGCAGGCACAAATGCTTACTAGACAGATTAGAATATTAGAGAGCACAACTCTCGTGTTCTCTTCCTGGCTCCATTGTGCACTGGTGGGTGGTGACAGATAACCAGGTCGTATCTATTGTATGTATTCATCCCCAAAGGCAGCAGAGGTGAGTGGCTAGTGCCTGGGCTTTCTATACTGGAGACCTGGATTCTTTTCCCAGTTCCACCTGAAGTGACCTTGTGCAGTCTTTCAATTACCTCGTCAACTGGGGAACAAAGCGTCTAATAATTCTCCGCTTTCTAGGGTTGGGAGGTGGGGTTTTATGAATGATAAGTATAGTGATCAGGGGTATCAATGGCCAGAGCCCACAAAAGGGTACCCTTTACCAGGGCCCCAGAGGCCCTGGGGGCCCGGCCCAAACTGCAACCCCCATTGCAAAATTCAAACTTTTTCAGGGCTCATGAGATTGTATGTATGAGATGAGGGATTGCGCTATGTGTGTGGGAGGGGGCCAGTGTTATAAGTTTGTATGGGCCCTGAAAAAATTATGCTTGGGCCCTGTCAATGGTATGAGCCACGACAGGCAGGGATTGCTCCTTACCAGAAGCTGGGATTGGGTAACGGGATGGATCACATGACGACTGTCTGTTCTGTTCATTCCCTCTGAAGCACCTGGCATTGGCCACTGTCAGAAGACAGGATACTGGGCTAGATGGACCATTGGTCTGACCAAGTATGGCCGTTTTTATGAATATTTTAATCTGCCGGCACTGACACTTCTATTTTAGCTGGAATGTGACTGTTTCTTTAAGAGAAGATTCATCTGCCCACATCAGAAGGGTTGAAATGATTCTAATTTCGCAGTTCCTCTGGGTGATGCCGCACACCAGCAAAAGGGCCCTCGTGGTACATTTTTTACAAAGCCTCCAGCCCTGCAATGTTACCAGTGAGCTGGCTACAGCTCAGCAAACAGTCACAGTGTGAGTCAGTTGAAAGGAAACACGCAGTTGCTGCTGTAGGCGGGGCATATTTGTGAGTTCAGGAAAGTGAAACTAGCCCAGCTACACTGTCCAGAGTCAGCCATGGCGACTGAGAATCCCGTAGAAAGTCTCCAGGAGGAAGCTACTTGTCCCATCTGTCTGGAGTATTTCAGAGAACCTGTCATTCTGGAGTGTGGGCACAATTTCTGCCGAACCTGCATCAGCCAGTGCTGGGAGGGATCGGACATGGGTGTCTCCTGCCCCCAATGCAGAGAAACTGTGCAACAGAGAAACCTCAGGCCAAACAGGCAGCTGGCAAATGTTATAGAAATAGCCAAAAGGCTGAGTTTCCAGGCAGCAAAGGGATCAGGAGGGGAGAAGGTGTGCGGGGAACACCAGGAGGCTCTGAAACTGTTCTGTAAAGTTGATCAAATCCCCATCTGTGTGGTTTGCGACAGATCCCGGGCTCACAGAACTCACACGGTGGTTCCCATCGAGGAAGCTGCCCAGGAGTATAAGGTAGGGAAGTTTAATCACTAATAATTTTGGGTTTTAATGACTAGCAAGAAAGGCAAATAATAATAATAACAATAAAGTCTTTAAAAGTACTTGGTGTGGGAAACTTTCCTCTGAGAAGCTGAATCCTTTTCAAAGCCAGCATCCACTGGTGAAAGAAGGGAACTTTTTCTGGAACAGAAACTGCTAAATGATCAGTGAGGCTTAAATCACAACAGCTGCAGGCCAGTCTATGTGAGAGTGTTACCTTCAGATTGGAGAAGAGGAAGTTACAGCACTTGTTATTACTGATTTCTACCATACAGTGTATTATTATTATTTGCATCAGATGTCCGCACTACACAAAACACAGTGAGGGACAATCCCTTCGCTGAGCAATTTGCAGACTAAGTAGACAACACAGACAGGGTGGGAAGGGAAACCAAGGCAAAGGAACTTCTCCAACGTCACCCAGCATGTGAGTAGCAGAGCTGCGGATAAAACCCAGGTATCCCAATGCCCAGACCAGTTGCTACCACCCCTGCAGCACCACTGAGCAGTGCTGAGGTGCAGCTATTAGAATGGAAAGACCTTTGATAAAGGCCCCAGACCCAGCAGGGAGATACTGGCCAGCACTACAGGAGGTGATTGTGCTAAACGCTGCATGAACCCCATGCACCTTGAGTCCACACATAAAAGGGACAGCGCAGGTCCATGCCAAATACCATTGGGATTAGATTGCATTGCAGCAAAACTAACCCCTGGGCGGTGCTGACCTGTCTGACTATTTTATTGTGCGTGTTGGCAAGGACCAGACAAAGTGGTTGCATTAGTCTCACCATGCAGTCTTTTGAAATCTCCCAGAAACCACTGCTTCTGGGATCTTTACCAGGCAGTGGGACTGTAGGTACCTACCCAGAGGCATTTCTCCTGAAAGCGTTCAGGACAGCACCAGGGCAAACCCCAACCCTTCTTAACACACAACAGCACGTCTAATGGAGTTCGATTCGCCCTAGTGCTTAGACCAGTTCTGTACAACCAGTGCAATCCCCAGGACTTCAGGGCTGAACCTCATTTGAGAGTTGGGTTCCTTGGAGACTCCCAACACATATTTCGAGCCATGGGATTTGAATCACTTTGTTCCTTTAATCTTCTGAAAACCACATTAATTGATTCACCCCCATGTCACTCCAGATTTCTACTATGTGCTGCACTACTAATGAATTAATAAAGACCAATCAAGCTTGGAGAAGTGAGGTCTCCCTCTAATTAATAAAAAGACTGAACCTGAACTGGAAACAAGTTGGAATATGACACATTCCGAGTCTCCGTTGTTAGTTTGCATTTCCTTGGTGGCCATGATGTCATAAGTCAATTAGGACCAAAAGTCACCTTGGGTTTGGGTGGACAAACATCCCCCTACACACCCCTCTCAGCCCTCAAAATGAAACCTCCTAAATCATCTCTGTTTCTACAGGAAAAAATTCAAGCCCATTTGAAGACTCGGAGGGAAGAGAGAGAAACGCTCCTGGGATTTAAAGTGACTGCAGAGGTGAAAAGCCAGGAGTATCTGGTAGGAGCCTGTTATTGACCTGTGGAGATTTGTTGTGAGAGGTCTGTTTGTAGGCAGATTCTTCTGTGGCCTTGATGAGTGAGGATATGTTTCTCCATGATCATAGATTTTCTGTGTTAGATTCATATGCAGTATCAAAGCTTTCATTTCAGTTAATTTCTAGCCCTTGTGGCTTTCCCTGCGTCTGTGTCATTTCTTGAGCTGTTCAATTATTTGATTCTTTTCCCCCCCTACAACTTCTGTCCATGTAATGCTGAGTCCTGCCTCCTACTGCTCAGGATCACTGTTCCCAGATGCCATTGATAACACAGTGTCCTAAGCATGTCAGACATGGACACCTCCCTTTTCAGAGATACTGGGGAGAAATGAAAAAGGTGCGAGAGAATCCCTGCCCAGGTCACCACAGGGTAAACTCAAGTGTCAGAAATCTTAGGGTCCGCAATGAAGTTTTCCCTCCTGCACATTCAGGACTCCACAAAACGACCCCAGCCTACCTTCATGTCCCGACCAGCCCTTTCTCTATTGCTTTACAGAAACGGATAGAAAAGGAGAAGCAGAAAATTGTTTCTGAATTTCAGCAACTGCGGCAGTTCTTGGAGGAACAAGAGCGACTTCTGCTGGCCCAGCTGGAAAAACTGGACAAGGAGATTGTGAAGATACAGAATGAAAATATCACCAAACTCTCTGAGGAGATTTCACAGCTCAGTGAGCTGATCAGTGAGATGGAGGGGAAGTGTCAGAAGCCATCACGTGAATTCCTGCAGGTAAGACTGAGTTAGCAATACTCCAGATCCCAACACAGGGACAGGAGAGCTCCTAAAACATGACAGTCAGAGATCTCAGTGTAACTCAGTGTGTGTGTTTCTGACATGTGAATGACTATTGCTCTTTTCAGGGCCACAAAGACAGTGATATTAGAGATGGAAAAGCCCCATTAGCTCAATAAATCATGGCCTTTGGGCTGGGCCAGGTGTTCTTTTCCTCATATTTGCAATATGCCTTCCCTTGGATCCCCGGTGTGTGTCAGGTGTGACTGAGATTCGTTTTCTCTCTTTCCCTTCTAGGATGTCAGAAGCACCTTGAGCAGGTATGTGGCTCCTTCCCACTCCCACTTCACAATGCTGGGAAAAAGCTTGGAAACCATGTTAGCACCACAGCTCCCCAGGGTCACACAGCAAAATGTGTGGGGAAGATCACATGTTGGATACAAACCTCTCTGATGACCTTATCCTGAAGACTCCAGAATGATCGATTCAGTGGGAAAGATGAACCTAAAGTTTTACTAGAGAAGTCAGATCCCTGGGGGACTGGCTGCCTCAGGATAGTGGGGCTGGAATATGGGCCTTTCACTGCTGGGCGCTGGTTACCATTCAGCCCAGGGCAGCAGTGATCAAGAGTCTTTCCCAGCGCAGGATTGTTTGGAGACCTGTGTGCAATGAGCTGGGGAGGGGGTGTTGGTGTGTCAGTCTAGTTCAGTGGCTCTCAGCCTATCATTGTGGGCCGCATGTTCAGCTCTCTGTTCGTAATGTGGACCACATCCGCACGATATATTCACTACCTGTATGGCCCTGAGGATGTCACATGGACTGCAGCTCTCTGCTGATTGGGCTGCAAGCAGGCCACAGGTTGAGAACCACTGGCCTAGTTCTGAGTGAATAGATTTCTGTAAGACGTAACATGGGAATCTCCTGTCCAACTCAGCATGGAGACATGGAGTGAAAAAAGTTCCCATTTTATCCCCAGAGCTGGTCTCTCCAGGCCAGAATTGAGGAATATTAATGGGACCTTCAGAGGGAAGGTTTCACTGCCACAGCCTGTGCTGCACCTGCTCTGAAGCTGGGAGAAGCAGAGGAATTCTAACTCCAGGCCCATTAGAGCAGCAACTTTTACTAACAACAAATGATCATGTGTCACTGAATGAAATATAAGAATGTGAAGTTTTCTCTGCAGGTGTGAGAAGGGGAAGTTCCAGCAGCCGATGGAGATTTCTCCTGAACATGAAAAGAGACTCAGTGATTTCTCCCAGAAAACTATTCTGCTAATGGAGACTCTGAGGACATTCAAAGGTGCTGAGAAGGGATCTCGGAGGGGAAATTGGGATGAGCCTCTGAGACTTGGGAGGGGACGGACTCTGGCCAATTGGTTCATAATTAGATGACGTGTCTATTGAATAAAAGGTGGAAAGTAGAGGAATTAATCAGGTGTAACAAGGGCCCAGGTGTCAGGACATCTCACATTAATTCTTGACTTATAAAGGTCACAACACTGAGGCCCAACTGTAGCAAAATGGCCTAATTTTGGGTCTCTCAGTTTCTCTCCCAACTACAGAACTTGCAAAGCCTTGGGGGGAGGGGGCGTCACAGAAACATGGGTGCTGCTCTGTCTGGATCTCAGCCCTTCCCCAGACTGTGCCAAGGTCTGCATGAGCCTCTGCAGCCACTGACTAGGGGAGTGACAAACTGCCCCCTCTATCCCTTTGCCAGTTCAGGGTTAATATGGCCATTGAGCTGTCCCTCTCCCAGCTCGAATCTCCACACTTATAAAATCAGTTACTATTATGTGTGTTTCAGTCCATGGAACACGAGGGCCCCATTGTGCTGAGCTCTGCAGAGGTGCTGGGTAAATAGACCCAAGGGGCTTACAATGAAGAGCCCTGACCCTGCAAACTCTTAACATCCCAGTAATGACAAAGGGACTAAAGTGAGGAAAGTTCTATTCACGCTAATGTCTTTGCAGGATCTGGGTCTAGGGTCTGATAAAATGCAAGAGATGATTGATACAAACTAGCTGAGGTCTGGAGAGGGGGAAGCGATAATGAGGGGAAAGTGAATTTGTTTTACTGATTGTATCTCCTAGGGTGGTTGTGAGACCTAATGGCTGTTGATTCCACTGCTGTGGGATGCCTGAATGAAAGAGGAAAACAAGGTTTCAGCTTAGTTTATATTTCTATTAAAGACCTGGGCATGTCTCTGTCTCTTTCTCTGTCAGAATTAAACCAAGCTAGGTAAGTTAAGAGTGGGAACGTCATTATAAATCTGATGGAAATCTCATCTCTTTTCTCCTTTCCCCCTCCAGACATTCTGCCATCTGAACTGGAGAGAAAAGTAGGAGAATCTCGAGGAGCACACACACAGGGCAAGATTGCAGGTGGAGTTATTTTTAATTTGAGAAAATTCCCTTAAAACATTTTCATGAATTTATAGATAAAGTTAAAACCAACCCAAAACCTGCCATGACAGACACAGCCCTAAAATTAAACACATGAAATGCTACCCCACCCAATACCACCTCTTGCTCTCTGCTCTTATCTGGCTCTGTCCCAATGCTGCATCTTCCTCTCTGTTCCCTGACCTGGGACTGGAGGCTGCATTAGGGGAGGCAACTGCCTCAAGGGTTTACAGCTGGTACCTACCTCCTCTGCTCCCTCCTCACTAAAAGCTTCGAACACCTTCCTTGCTGTGTCTCTGCTGCTGGGAATGGAGCAGCCCCAGCAAGGGGAGAAGGGAGCTGAAGCCTCAGCAAACAAATGAGAAACAAAGGAAGTGGCTGGGTCCCATTACAGGAACTGCAGTGACAGCTCTGCTCAGCCTCAGGTGCCCAGGGCAGAGGCAGCTCCCTGGGATCCAGGCGTGTCCCAGCCAGAGCAGGGCTGCTGGGGAGTGTGAGAAATGGTCCCAGCCTCACCCAGGCCTGAGCTCATCCCCTAATGCTCTGATTCTCTCTCCCCAGCAAACGTGACTCTGGATCCAGACACGGCTCATCCCCACCTCGTCCTGTCTGAGGATGGGAAAAATGTGAGAAGGGCAGACAGATGGCAGGATCTGCCCGACAACCCTAAGAGATTTGACACTGTGTCCTGTGTGCTGGGCTGTGAGGGATTCACCTCGGGGAGACATTGCTTGGAGGTGGAGGTGGAGGGTGGTCAATACTGGGCTGTGGGGGTAGCCAGAGAGTCTGTGAGGAGGAAGGGATGGATCAGCCTTAGCCCCCAGGGGGGGATCTGGGCTATGGAGCGGTGCAGGGATCAGTTCTGGGCTCTCACCTCCCCTGCAACCTGCCTGCCCCTGCGCCGGTTCCCCTGCAGGATCTGGATGTATCTGGACTGTGACCGGGGACAGGTGACATTTTTCTATGCTGGTGACCAGGCCCCGATCTTCACTTTCGTGCCAGCCTCTGTCCCTTGGGGGAGAATCCACCCCTGGTTCTGGGTAGGGCCAGGATCCCAGCTCAGCCTGTGTCCCTGAGACATGGGGAATATCCCACTGGGGACACTGAAATCAGCCTCTCTAGCCTCACATATCCTATGACCCTGTAGGACTCCCATCTAACCAGCCCCCTGGTCCCTCATCTCTATGACCCCTGGAAACTCCTCCCCCTCCCTCCCTGCAGCACCAAGGATGGGAGGGGAACTGGGGAGAAGAACCCCAGGAGGTGCAGGAGGAGCAGAGGAGCCCTGAGGGGCAGATGTGGGGCTGGGCAGGGGGCAGGCAAACATCGGGGTGGCTGGGACCCAACATTAATTAATGAGGCTTTGGGGGCTTGAAGAGAAGCTGGAAGCTCGGCAGCGGCAGGGAGGGTTTGTACAATCTGTGGGGTTAGATCTCACTGGGGCTCCCAGCCAGAGCTCCTGCCGCAGGGCCACAGTCACCTTCCTCTGTCGCTGCAGGGCTGGCACCACAGTAATTGTCACACACACGCAGGGGGGATGGCAGGGAGAGTTCACAAATCACAGGATCACCCAGAATACAGTCTGTGTTGTTTTGAAACATGTTTTGCAGGTTCAATTTCCTGACTTTCGGTACTGACTCATGATTTTTAACTTCTGGGGTTGGCAACGCTGCTACATCTCTGGGGCTGGGGTGGGTTGAACCAGAGCAAATAGAGGAAACAAAAGGGAAAGATAAAGTAAAACAAAATTACCAGAGAATCCTAAAGAAAGGGTGGAAAATAGCTATGAAAATAATGAGAGGAAAACACTCTGAAGAGGGGAAGCAGCCAGAGGCAGCGAGAGGGGAAGGGATAAACTCAGGGAGAGAATGGAGAACATGAGCGGGAATGATCTGTGACAGGGACCAGAGGCGAGTGGAAGAGACACAGAGAAATTAACAGGATGGGAAATGTGGGCTAGAAAAAATGGTGAGTAAAAATGAACTGTATGAAAGAAAAGGGACAGAGAGATTTATAAAAACATCCTGAAGATGAGACTGTCACTCATAAATTGCCTTTGACTTTGTTGCCATTTTAGTGTCATCATTGTTATGGTTATTGAAGCTGTTTCTCAACTCCTTTTCACCATGCTGGGTATTTGTGTATTTGGATAAATAAAGCATGAAAGACAATTCTGGTGGTTTTTTTTTTTTTTTTTTAATTTTAATTTTCCAGCTGCAATTGTTGGAAGGCAGAGCTGTGGGATTTGCTTCGGTACTTGGTTGTGTCACCCCAATGCCAGCAGGGACTACACTGGCATGTGCCTATGATGGGAGCTGGGGTTTTACTTTGATTTGTTGCTATCCAGCCTGTGCTCTGTCTCTTGTGCTGTCTATTATCATGACTTTTGGTTCTGTAGGATGTTGGGGAATGATTATATGTTTGTAAATAGGTTCAGAGAGTCCCCAGTTAAGGCAAGGGAGCGGACCAGGCCAGACTCCATATTGGATGGCAGATCCAAGATGGAGTCAGACATGCGTGGGATCAGGCCAGGATGCTTGGCAGGATGTCAGCAAAGGCAAGTCTGCCCGGCTACAAAGTGCCGCCTGCACACCCCAAAAGAGTGGGAAATGTTGACCAGTGGAAAGATGCTGGCCAGTGATTGGTCGGGGGAAAAGCGAACCAAGTGGATTTAAGGAACTCACTAGCACAGATGGGGCTGTCCATCCGAGTGGCAGAGTGGGAGGGACACGATCGGTTTGCGCCAGAGTCATAGACCGATGACGAGAAGCCGCCGACTGCGGACCTGGAGCCAAAGCAGACGGAGACCAGGTCGTGACCAGCGCTCCTGGGGAGGAGTGAAGACCAACCGTAAATATCAGAGACGTTGGGGATCCAGGGGTTGTGTTACTGGTTGTGGGTCCTGGGGTTTATCCCCATTGTGTGTATTCTTACCTTCAGTGGTTTTGAATGTATTGTTTGTCACCACAATACATTGCCCTTGGTTTGTACACCAGCGGAGCGTCCTACAGTCTGTCCCCGGTGATAGATCCGGAAGCCAGAGTCAATGAACTTCCCCGTAACACAAGAAAGGTGTGATGGGAGACTGCCACTTCCAGCCCAAGCACAGCCCCAGGGGTGTTGCCAGAGAAGCACCAAGAAGTTTTCTCTTCTAAAGATGAGGCGACCGATTTTGATGACTGGGTCAGAGGTGTCCATGGCAGGCTAAAGACAACCTGTGAAGTTGCTCTCAGTACAACTAAAGACACAACCCAAAGTAACAAAAAGACTTATGATCTCCTGTCCAGCAGGGCTCTCATAAGGCCTGGTGACTGTGTACCAGTTCATAACTATAGATGCTGGTGACATAATAAAATACAGGACAAGAGGGAGTCAAATCCCCACATTATGGTCGCTTGCAACTATCCGGCCTGAACGAGGAGGCCCTGAGAGAGTAGTACATAGGGACCAGCTAAAACATTGCACCCTTAGTCTGATTAGGGACCATAGAAGACGTAGGCTGGCGTGCCCTGAGAAGACTGAAACCAATGGGGGGATGGTGCTAGTCCCACAAATCGAATACTGAGGGGAACAGAGTGGGGCAACCCCAAACCACAACGAAAATGGCCAGACCCCTCAAACTGACCCAGTGTTACCCGAGGACAGGAGCATAGGGAATATGGGTGATGAACCACCAGTCTTAAGAAGATCCCAGAGAACTAATAAGGGTGAACCACCCCTTAAACTTAGAGATGATTATGTTATGAACTCTGTGTAGTGTTGATGAATATTATCATGATTAACATAGAGAAGTGGACATTGAGTGCGAAATACGTTAAATGTTCTTTGTGTTACCCAAATAACAAATATCACAGGATCTTTTTAGGGGATGAGGCAACAAGCCATATTTATTGGGAACACAGAAACTTGGTAAATAGTATCAAAGAAAAGAAAAGTATCAACACTGTAACAACATCAATATCCTTCTTTACCTTAGTGAAATAGTATTAATAATGTAACACTAGGAAAAGAGTATTAACATTGTATCAATACTACAATTACAGAGACACGTTTCAATGGTGCTTTCATTCAGGCTCGCACACACTGACAGGCATACACAGACAGAGACAGACAAACATACATAGGGCTCTCACAGGGGGTTTGCTAGTACTCCCATCCTCCCAGAATACTTCCTCCCATGATGATATACAAACACATTGTCTGTTGTATAGAACTCTGGTGGTATTTTCTAATTCATCCCAAATACATGTTCCCAGTGTGGTAGTTCTGCTGCATGGTTCTACAGAGGGAGGTATGGATAGGCAGACCCATTGTTGGGGGTGCCACGCACTACACTCCCTTGTATCCAATAGTTTTCCCTCTCTCCTGGCCCACTGACTCATAACCCAGGGTAGCCAAAAGGATCCTGTGGCCAATTTTGGTAAGGGGTTTACCTTTCATAATTCAACCTACATAGATTGCTGGTGGGCAGTTCTTGCAAATAACTATTTTGACATTCTGAGGCACATTAACCATGACTCTGCGCCCTTCCTGTTTGGCCGTGCAGCTGGTTCTACAAATTAGGATGTACAAGCACTTTTGTAAAACAGTCAAATTCATTCCAAGTAGTACAGGTTCCACAGCAGAATAAAAAGTATACGTCACTTTTAACTGGTTATATCTAAGTTCAGGCACTTGACATTCAAAATTACATCCCCTTATCACTATAATACTACAAAAACATCTATTTTCAGGACACCTTTTCCTTCCAAATTCATTGATCTTGATTGCCCTTTATTTCTCCTCTTTGCTACCTGTTAGAGCCTGGGTGCTGCTTTCACTTGGGCTGGTAATCCACCCATTTCAGTGAGAACGCAGGCTAAGCTCCTGGAGGCAGAGATCCTCTTTTTGTTCTGTTTGGACAGTGCTGAACCCAGAGAGGTTCTGGTCCATGAACATGGCTCCCAGGAGCTATGGTAACACAACTAATAATAATAAATCACTTGAGTGCTGAGTCCTCCAATGCCTTCCCACAGTTCCTCTCACCTGCCCCCAAGGACAGATACGTTCTCTCAACACACTGGGAAAGAATCAGAGTGGCTCAGCTTACTGAAGTTCATATGCCCCCAGAAGTCCTAGTGATACACAACTGGGGGTGCAGCACCAGTGCGGACACAGTAAGTCAAGTATGGCTTTGCAGTGTGGCTGCTCACACTCAAACTAAGCTAGCCCAGGTGACCATACAAGTTAATTCTGCCATGAAGGCATACCTCGAGTATCATGGACCAGGGAGGAGGGATCCACTCCAAGGCCTTATCTCTCAACCACTCTGGAAAAAATTAAGGTTGGATTCTTAGGTGGTTTCTAAGGTAGCCAGAGTCTATAACAACTGCTGAAGGAATGCATTCATTTCTGATTACACAGCTAAATGACATGACTGACTCCAAAAAGTGAAAAGCTTTTCATGAAAATGGCTTAAAGATGAGAAATTTGTGAAGGGAAGTCCTCAGTACTGACTGGGAACAGAAAATAAATCACAACTCAGTGGAGTAACTGATGTTGTAGAAAACAAAAGCATAGAAGCAGTCCTGATGTTTTAAAAAGCAAATGAAAATACCTTTCTATCAACTTCAGTGCAAACAGGCCATTTTTAAAACAAATTAAGTGGATCGTGATGTCAGTGGCAACTAGGTGACAGCAACTGTAAAAGGCTTGTGAATTTAAAGCCTACACCACTAACTTCCAATCTTTCTTGCGCAAGTGGATTAATTTAACCAAAGAATTTAGCTATGGTTGCTAATGCCTGACACCTCCCAGTCAGTTGTACATGACGGAATGTGGGCGTCTCCAAATCCACTTCATGATTTCATATGTCCAGTCTCCAGGATGGACTATAGCACCTCTGAATGGAAAGCAGCCAGTATCAGACACTCATTATGATGCAGAGGAAAAGCCAATTGCACTAGTCACAGGAATTGCAATTCCATGTTCTGGAGTGTCAGAGCAAGGCCAGCATCTGTAGGATCAAGCACGATTCCTACATAGGAGAGGGGGGGGAGGAAGGGTACACTTTACTGGGGCCCGACCTGGCCCAGGCTGCAACCCCCATGGGTGTGTGTGTGGGAGGGGGCCCGTGTTACACATTTGTACTGGGCTCAAAAAAATTATGCTTGTGCCCTGAGGATCAGTCCCCTCCCGTGCCCAGCTTAGGACGCCGTGTGCCAGGGTCTCCAGCAGCGCCAGGTCCCCACAGCTGACAGCGGTCAAGCAGGGAGCTGGGCCCCAGGGGTCTCACAGGAGACACCGCTTTGCCCCCATCCACGGGAAGCCATGGCTGAGCTGGGCTAGAAGCCTGCCAGCGCCCTGCTCCTAGCGCGGATCCCACTGCCTCCTTGGCAGGGATGGGGTGGGCAGTGGCGGCGGCGGCAGGGATGCCACAGATCAGCTCGGCCCAGCCCAGTGGAGGCTGGAGGCGCCCCTCATCGCAGCCCCAGCCACAGCTCGGGCCAGAGAGAGATCAGGGGAGTGACGGCTGGGGCATGGCCGGGGCATGGCAGGGGCCAGGGCTGGGAGCTGCCTCAGAGAGCGGGGTACGCGCAACCCCAGTCTAGAGCCCCAGGGCAGAGCCCAGCCCCACCGCGACTTGCCCACGCAACGTGGGCCACGTGCGCATGCACGCCCAGCCGTCCGCACCCTAGCCCAGCCACCTTGTCCCGGCCAGCCGGCAGCCTCCCTTGAATCCAGTCCAGTCCTCCTGGCCTAGGCGTGAACTGGCAGACCCAGACCCGCTGCTGCCACTCTGCCCCGTCCGGCTCCAGGGCACGGGTCCAACTCCTTTAAATCCAGGACTCGCAGGGCGTGGCGCATGTGCAGTTTGCGTTACATACAGGGGCCCACGAGAAAGGACGGTTGGTCTGGGAGTAGGCACTTACGGCTGATCCCACCCTGTGGAACTGGCCACACCCCTCGACAATGACTCCGCCCCACAGTCACAGCATTGGCCGCGTTCCTCACAGGGAAGCTGCACCCACTGGAGGAGAGACCCCGCCCCTCAACAATTCCAGTTCTTCAGCACAGACCACACCCCTCATAACAAACCCCTCACCAGAGACCCTACTCCCTCATTCATAGATTCCAAGGCCAGACGGGCCCTTTATGATCATCTAGTGATTCTAGTTTGACCTCTTGTATAGCACAGGCCAGAGAACTGCCCTGAAATAATTCCTAGAGCAGATCTTTCAGAAAAACATCCCATCCTGATTTCAGAACTGTCAATGATGAGAAATCACCATGACCCTTGGAAATTGTTCCAATGGTTAATTACTCTCACTGGTCAAAATGTATGTCTTATTTCCCATCTGAATTTGTCTAACATCAACTTCCAGCCATTGGATCATGTTAGACCTTTCTCTACTAGACTGAAGAGAACACATTATTAAATGTGTTCCCCATAATACTTATAGACTGTGATCAAATTAGCCCATAACCTATTCTTTGCCAAACTAAATAGATTGAATCTATCACTACAAGGCAGGTTTTCTAATCCTTTAATCATTCTTGTGGCTCTTCTCTGAACCTTCTCCTATTTATCTTTCTTGAATTGTGGGCACTAGAACCAGACACAGTATTGCAGCAGTGATCGCACCAGTGCCAAATACAGAGGTAAAATAACCTCTCTGTTCTTACTTGAGATGCCCCTGTTTATGCATCCCAGAAATGCATGAGATCTTCTGGCCACAGAGTCACACTGGGAGTTCATATTCAGCTGATTATCCACCATGACCTCCAAATCTTTTTCAGAGTTGCAGCTTCCCAGGGTAGAGTCCCCGATCCTGTAAGTATGGTCTACATTCTTTGTTCCTAGATGTATACCTTTACCTTTAGCTGTATTAAAACATATGTTGTTTGCTTGCACCCAGTTTACTAAGAAATCTAGATTGCTCTGAATCAGTGACCTGTCTTCTACATTATTTAGCACTCCCCCAATTTTTGTGTCATCTGCAAACTTTCTCAGTGATGATTTCATGTTTTCCTGCAGGTCATTGATAAAAATGTTAAACAGTATAGGGCCAAGAGCTGATCCTTGTGGGACTCAAGTGGAAATAAACCTGCTCAGTGATGATTCCCTGTTTACAGTTACATTCTGAGACCTATCAGTTAGCCAGTTTTTAATCCATTTAATGTGTGCCATGTTAATTTTAAAATTGTTCTAATTTTTTAATCAAAATATCATGCAGCACCAAGTCAAATGCCTTACCTTTATCACCAAACTTGTAATCCCATCTAAAAAGGATATCATATTAGTTTGACAGGTTCTATTTTCCATAAACCCATGTTGATTTGCATTAATTACACTACCCTCCCTTAATTCATCATTAATCAAATCCTATATTAATTACTTCATTATCTTGCCTGGGATCGATATCAGGCTGACAGGCCTATAATTACCCAGGTCATAACATTTACCCTTTTTAAAAAATTGGCGCAACATTAGCTTTCTTCCAGTCTTCTGGAACTTCCCCAGTCCAACAAGAGGCTCAGCCAGCTCTTTTAAAACTCTTGGATACAAGTTATCTGGACGTGCTGATTTAAAAATGTCTAACTTTAGTAGCTTCTGTTTAACATCCTCCAGAGATCCTAGTGGAATGGCAAATCCCTCCCCCTCAGAACATACCCTGCTCCCTCCTGGCAACCTCCACCCCCTTAGCACAAACCCCACCTCCTCATGGCAAATTCCTCCCCTTATGGTAAATTCCATCTCCTCAGGCCTACCCATACACCTTTTGGCCCTAACTGCTTGGAAATTCATGGCCTAGAGATCATTACTGCTATTAATAACCAGAAAATATAGAAGTGTGAAGAAAAAATAAAATAATTCACTTCTTACACGTTGGAAAGTTAGACACCTGAATTGGTTGTTGCCATGGATATAAATAGAGTTCATCTTACATAACTAGCAATTTAAGACCAGTACAAGAGCCAATAGGAAAGCAGGACTTCATTATCAGCATTCCATTAGATTTATAATGGAGGATAATGATCAGGAACCAAATCCTTAAATCTCAGGTTTTGGCCCCAAATTTTTTACACACACCAACAACACAGCAAATTTAGCTGCTGCATTTATGATACAGTGCTAGAAAGATTATCAAACCAAAAGGTCACTATCTCCAAATCTGGGAATCCTTAGATTGATAATTTTTTTATCTGAAATTAAAGTCCTGTTGCAAGATTTATTTCAGAGATACATTCGAATGAATCCTGTCGTCTTGATATTGAGAAAATGTCCAGAATCACACTATATCAAATAAAGGGAAGATGTTTGGAATTTTAATAACTGCTCTGAACAGTTCTCTCTCCTCTATGGCTCCTAAAGTAGGTATTGAATCTGGGCATTAATAAGAAAGAAATAAGATAAATAGACAGGATTACCGAAAACAAGCATGTACTTGGAATTATTTGAAGAAAGGTGGAGTAATGCTGGTCAAATAAGGGATCCAACTGCTCTATAATGAGCCTATTCAACTCAATGTTACTCATTTATTTGCATATATATTGCACTTATTTGCCAATAGGGTTTATTTTGATAGGGCTTAGAAAGGAAAGCCTACTGCACCCCTAATGGCAGTCACACCTAAAATGGTGTGTAGACATTCACTTTGAAAGGGATTCATGATTTTTTTGCATGAGAAAAGATTTTCCCAGGTTCTGAAGTTAAAAAAAAGTTTTTGTTTGAATGACCCCTCAATTTATTTTCATGGACATATCTGTTTGGGTGAAATTGACCACTGAGTAGAAGGCTATATGCTAGTTAAATTCCTCTAGAAATCTGTCTTAAATGGGATTAATGAGGCATAGGACTTTTTCTAATCCTCTGCGCAGGGTTGAATATCATCTGTTGAGAACGAATAGATAAAGTGCACTTTCATTCAGTTCATGTGCATTCACATAGATAGACAAAGGGTTCTCTGGAAACAAATGTGGGACTAGGCCTTGGTTAAGATGCAACATAAGAGTTCTGATCTCAGGAGCACAGATTTCCTCTGCTAATGCACAAGTGTCGCTTTAACAATTATTATGGTCCTGATCCAATGCCCAATGATGCCAATGAAAAGATTCCTTTTGACTCTAATGGTCTTTTGATCAGGCACATTACAAAACCGAATAAAAGTGGAGAGTTTAACTCCCTTAGACTCCAGCACTCGCTAAGAGGCAACTACTGGACAGGGCAGGTCTCTTCCAGCAACACACAGTCTCTGGATCTTATTTCTGACGCAGCAATGGAACTCTAATCGTGAGGACATTATCTCTTCTAATACTGGTGTCATGGTATCATAAAAAACAACTAAATATTCAGGCTGTACAATTGAGATACCCCTCCAAATGCAACACAGGAAAATTTCTAATGAAGAAATTCTGAATAGGATATTGAAATATCAAAATGAAAAATTGCT